>NC_068920.1:156960121-157170121 GCF_023091745.1 Budorcas taxicolor | reverse complement strand
GAATGCTCACATGCTTTTGAGGGAGTGGACTCTTTCTGGGGGACATGAGAAGAGGCCAGTGCAGGACAGCAGTGGAGGCTGGAGGCTGGGCCACGGGGGTGGGGGGCACCTGGCGTCGGGATCGTCAGGGCTGCCTTGAGTCTCCAGAGGAGGTGGTCTCCTGTTCCCCTCAGGAAGGAGGGGCCGGACTGTCCCAAGGAGATGAGAAACAGGGGTGGGGTGCTGTTCTGAGGGCCCCGGAGCCAGGCTGAGCATCTGCCCAGGGGGCTGCAGGGGTGACAGTGCTTGCCAGGGAGCGCTCCAAAATGACCCATTAGAGACACTCAAGTGCAGAGTCAATCCACCGCTCTGAGTTGAACCTACCACTAAATCCCAAGTGGAAGAGAAAGAAGCGAAACACCAAAGTGTACGGAGTTCCCCTCTGGGTGGAACACAGCACTGTGTCCCTGAGGCGGGCATTCTCTCACCTCCTTCCTCCGTGGAAGCTCCCATCTCAGTTGTGGGGGCTCAGCAGGAACCGTGTCTGCCACCCTCAGAGACCAAACAGCTTTGAATGAATGAATGAAGGAATAGAGGAGTGAAGGAGTGAAGGAGTGAGTGAATGGATGAGCGAATGAATGAATGAATGGAGGAATGGAGGAGTGAATGAGTGAATGAGTGAACAAGTGAATGGATGAGCGAATGAATGAATGAATGGAGGAATGGAGGAGTGAATGAGTGAGTGAATGGATGAGCGAATGAATGGATGAATGGAGGAATGGAGGAATGGAGGAGTGAATGAGTGAACAAGTGAATGGATGAGTAAACAAAGGAATGAATGAGTGAACGGGTGAACAACCGAAGGGATGAATGAGCCATGAGCGGTCCAGGTCTGGGTGCTATTCAGGATCACTGTCGCCTCGTTGGCCCGTGTGTGGTTGGGGACACAGACGCTGGGTTGCCCCAGGAATCCCCTGACTGGCGCTGAGAAGAGTCAAACTTCCGCCAGTCAGATCTGATGTCTGCCTGCTATCTGTCTGGCTCTTGCCCCCCTACTGGGGTGGGCAGAGAGAGGGCAGCAGGCCCACAGAGAGGGGGCCTATGCTCCCCAAATCAGAGCCCAGCAAATGTCCCTCCAGGAGGCCTGGGGCGGGACAGAAAGAGGAGCTCCGAGGGCTCAGGATGTCATCTCCCCCCCACCCAGCCACCCACCTAGGGTATCACCAAGACAGACAGACAGGCTGACGGACGTGGGGCCAGTCCCTGCAGTGTCACAGAGGCTCTGGATGAGGCATGGTGATGACCAGGTGGGTCCTGCAGATGGGGGAGGTGGACGTGGGTCAGCTCTCCCCCGCAGGGGCGGGTGAGGCAGGACCACGCCACCTGTCTGCACCTTGCTGTCCACAGATATGAAACGGGGACATCTTACAGCCAACCCCCGTGCGGAGGGCTTAGGGACTGCACATGGGGAGCACTCAGCAAAGCTCACGGCCCCGGTACCCCGTCCCTCTGCCCTGTGCCCCCCAGCCAGGGAGCTGCACCTCCTCTCTGACCATTTACGATTGTGGGGCTGAGCACCACAGGAGGGCCGTGGGTGTGGGTGTGGATAACTGTGAGGGTGTGCCTATGTGTGTCTGTCTGTGCATGCAGGCCCCTGTGTACACAGGCTGGAGGAGGGGCTACTTTCCAGGACGATGCAAGCCTACCTCTGTGTCACTGGATGCCCCCTGCTGCCCCAAGAACTCGAGTCCCCATGATGCCCTTCACTGTCGGCGGCACCGAGGTTGCGGGAGCTCCCTGTTCACAGGGTCCCTGTCTTCCCAGAGCCCACCTGGTGCCTGGCACAGAGAAAGTGCCAGCACGTGGAGGAGGGAGGCACGGGGAGGACTTCCTGGGGCGGACGGACTGGCTGCAGGGAACCTTGGGCAGAGTCCCCTCGGCTCCCCAGCGCCCAGGACGGTGGGTGTCAGCCAGAGGCCACAGGGGTGCAATGCCCTCAGACCCCACCAGGCGGAGCCACATGTCCATCTCCAGACCCATTTCTCAGGCTTCTGCTTTCGAGAACCCGCATCTCAGACCGAATCTGTGCTCAGAGGTCTCCTTGGCAGCTCGGCCTGAGGGAGAGGCTCCTGGGACGACTCTGGACCCAAGGATGAGGGGGCCCTGCCAGAGCAGGGGGCGGGACCCCCACCCCACGCCCATCCTGTACGGGCGGCCTCCCTGCCCCTGGGCTGCGCTGACCTGTGGAGCCACGGGGAAGCCCCCGACAGGCTGGGTGAGGAGGGTGGGGCTGGTCTCCAGCTCCCTGGGCACCCCCGAGCGACTCCCCGGGGAGGGAGGCCCAGCCCAGGCCACACTCACCTTTCCAGCCCTGAAGACATCTCTTCACTAAACTCTGAGCTCTCACTACTGCCTGGAAAAGGAACACAGATCAGTGAGCGGGGCGGCCTCGCAGGAGCGGGGCCACCAGAGCGGCCTCTTCTCCGCCGGGCCCAGGCCCCGAGCTGCACAGACGTGCCAGAGGGACTCCGCCCGAGCCCGGGGGTGTCAGTGTGGCTCGGGCTCTGCTCTGCTGCTGCTCTATCTCACACTCAGCCCATCCCGTCCCACGGCTCCCAGGTGGGCCCTCTCCTCTCCCCTCCCTGCCCTCTCAACGCTGCGGCTGCCAGCACACCAGTCCCCTGGGGTCAGGACCTTAGGACTCTGTCTTCCACAGGCTCTACCACTGCCCTCTAGGGGCCAGACGACCACTCCTCCCTCCAAAGGTCAGGGCTGGACTGAACACGGGCCACGGAGCAGCTACCTAGCACTGGACAGAGGCCCCCACGGAGCGCCCTTTCAGAGCCCAGGGCAGTGTGCACACAGAGGGCTCAGCTTTCCCATGGCCTGCCCCCCCAGGGCTGACTGGGACTCACCAAGGCCCAGCTTCGGCCACAAGGAAGCAAAGAGAGATTTTCCTTGGAGGCGCCTGGGTTCTGCCCTCTCTGCCTGGGCTGCCTTGCTGGCACCATGGCCAGGCAGTGGGAGTGGGGAGAAATAGGGGGGTCCCAGGCCCCCTGGCAGCTCCAGGACACAAGGACTAGTTCAGCCTCAAGCAGGGCACAGGCACACAGGCAGCGAGCTCCCAGGCTCCAGCTCCAAACAGAAAAACCTCTGAGTGTTTGGAGTGGAGGAGCCGAGAGCCACAGCACATGGGGATCTCCCGCCTGGACGCCGGACAGCACAGCATCTGACTTGGTTTTCTGTCTCAGGAATAGCAAGGCTTGGGCTCAGGCACAGCTCAGAAAGTTTCCTGGATGTAAAAGAGCTGTTCTGCTGCCCAGCCCAATGCTCTCGGGCCGGCATTTCCCAGGGAGGTTCAGAACCCCATCCCATGGGATTCTCCAAGGAGGAGGGTTCCGGCCCAGACAGTGTGGGAACCTTTGGGCTCAGCTGCCTCCTGGGAGACCCACGATGCCCATCAGCATGGTCCAGTCTCTGGGATGAGACCTGCCGCCCTGGTTTAATCCAGCCTTTCCCCAACTCACAGACCCTGAACTCTTCTCCCCAGGCGCACCTAGGAACCCCGGGCTACACTGTCCCGAGCTGGCGGAAACCCCTGACTGGGTCCAAGGAGAAGGATCTCCTCCCTGGACGGACAGCAGACACGGGCCTTGCTTGTCACACACTTTCTAGGAAGTGGGAGCCAGGTGCCCCCTCGCGGCGACACTGCCTCAGAGACTGGCCCCGTTTCATGGGACGCGAGATTCCCGCACGATTTTCCTGCCCGTACCTCCTCTTCCTTCCCACGCGCTGGGGCCCTCCGCCCTACTGGCCTCTGTCTAGCCTGCTGCCAGCCCTGGGAGGGCTCCCTGTTAAGACAGATACACAGACACACAGACTACAGAAGCACGGCACACTGGAAGGACAGCCGGTGGAGAGTACACCTGTCTGATGGCAGCCTGGACTCCACAGGCGGTAGGACTGTGACCAGAGCTCACTGCCACCCGTAGGTCCGACACCGCCCCCCCGGCCCCAGCAGCTCAGCCTCTGTCTTTCTATTGATATAAGCACCATCTCTGGATGGAGTTCAGACATACGTTTTCATCCCAGAAGGTCAATTTCTCATCCTCCCTTACTTTGGCTTCTCGGTATGAAGACAAGCGCATGGCGAGCACCCCGGGGCCGCCTTGCTGCCGTCCCCAGGCAGCGTCTCATCCTTTGCCCTGCAGGCCAGGGTTTGTGGCTCCCCAGGGACGGAGCCCCACGGGGGCAGCAGCCAGCAGGCTTTGGCAGTTCCCTGCCAAGGACGGTGGGTCTCAGGTATGTGTCCGTCCCCCGTTTCTTGCCCCTCTCAGGGCCACTGGAAGGATGAGGACCCAAGGCCCTTTGTGAAGCCTTAGAGACTGGGAAGCAAAGGCCTCTTTGGCTCTGGCGACGCCTGCGGGGAGCCCTCTCTACGGGGGGTGCGGGGCCCCCAGGCACTGCAGTGACGGAGACAGACACAGACACGCCGGGCCGTGGCCCACCTGCTGTCGTGTGCAGGCCGGGGACGCTTACCGAGGGAGAGTCCATTGGTGACGGCGGAGGAGGAGGCGAGGGCGAGGCCCCTGCGGGGGCTGCGGGGCTCTAGGACACTGTCGTCCAGCAGGTGCCTCGCTTTTTCCGACGGGAATGTCGCGCTTTTACTCTCAACTACACTCAACTGACACATCATACTGGAAAATGGAAAGGAAGAAAGAAGGCAAAGCTCCTTATCTACAGAGCAACAGTGGTTCCACCTGCCCCAGGGGCCTGAGCAGAACGGCGTCGCTGCAGGACAAAGACCTTCACCCAGAACCGTGGTCCTATCTCCCCATGCGTGACCTTGGGCAAGTCACATCGTTCTTCTGAGCCTCAGTTTCTCTGGCAAACGGAGACTCATGCCCTCGCCCTGCCTGACTCCCAGGATGACTGTGAGGCTCAGGTGAGCGGATGGTGCTTTTGAGTGATGGGGCCGAACAAGCCAAAAGATGGCTGACCCTGTGGTCAGCATGTCTGCTTCTGGAGTCGTACACCTGGTCCAAGTCCTTGCTCCAGCCTTACCCACCACCGCCAGGTGCTTCCCCTGTCAGACCTCCGGGCCTCATTCTTACAACACGGATCACGCAGCTACTCCGGAGGCCTGAAGGGGCCCAGTGAGAGGATGCTGGACGGGCACGTGCCAGTGTATCCAGCACCGAGCAAGCCCCGAACTCTCAGAGAAGCAAGCCTTTTCTCCTCCAGGGCTAGCCTGGGCTGGCTGAGGCTTGTGTCTTAACGGTAGGAGGACGAAAGGAAGGAAGGAACAGAGAGAAGGAGAGAGGGAGGGGGAGAGGGCAGAAGGGACCCAACTGCTCAGGGATCTGTGCCGAACCCCCTGGGGACAAGCGCACAGCTGCCCAGCCATGCTAAGGACCACACATGTCCCCCAGCTGGTCAGCCCCATGGAGCTGGGGGAACCTGCAGCAGGCTCTGGGCTCTGCAGGCTTTCTACAACTTTTAGCAAGTGGAGATGCTGAGCCATGACACACAGGTGCCATGAGATATTACATGCTCCCTGGAGGACGGTCATGGTGTTTCCTGGACTCTGGGGTTTTCTTTCTACGTGGAGGCACTATCCAAGTTTGGGCAAACCAGCTAGAAGCCCACCACTGCCTCCCCGCCCTTCCCTGCACACCTCCTCCATCAGCTGCTGAGCCCCGGAGACCTGTCATCAGTACACGGGCCATGCAGCCACGGCCACCCCTGCCCTTCCTGAACCCATGCCAGCCTGAGGAGGGGGCACCAGCCCGGGAGACCAAGAGTGCCCATCAGCAGCTCCCAGACGGGCAGGGGAGGCCCGGGTGGGCTGGCATCCCCAGCAGCTCTTCAGCCCCCGCCCCATGCTCAGTCCCACCCTGACCCCGATGTCAGGGGCTCATGCGGTTACCCACTTGTTGCCCAGGCTGTGGCTCTTCCTGTGTCTCGGGACCGGGGGTGTGGGGAGGCTGCCGGCCACAGAGGCATCCGGACAGGTGGGCCGCCGGCTGAACCTTGCGGAACTGGAGCCACTGGATGGGCCTGTGAACAGACCACAGAGAGTGAGGTGAGGGCCTGGGGAGGCTCAGGGGAGGTGGGCTGGGTTTGCGGGGAGACCCCTAGCTCGGCTGACAGGAGCGGGCAAGGCTCCTCAAGCCCTGTAGCTGTCTACTCACGAGACCCTGACCCCTCACCCCCAGCTGCCAGGCACACTGTGATACACATAATAAGCCTGACAACAGGCCATCAGGATGGCCAGCATCCTGCTGTGCACAGCGTCCCTGGCCCGACAGCCCCTCTGCTCACGTGGAGGAGAGTGCCATGGATGGACAGGGCAGGGGTAGAGGCGAGGGTCGGCAGTCTGGCCTGTTTCCCCTGGGGCGGTACTTCTCCACGGCCACCCCGCTGGGGGACAGAGTTGAGCCTCAATAGTGTGACTTCTGAGTCCAGGTCCAGGGCCCATACCCCTGTGCCCTTCCAAGGCCAGACTCTCTTCTGAAGCACATGTCCAGCCAAAAGGGATGTGTGCAGGGCTCAGTGGGGACGGTGGATTAACTGGGCGAGAGAGCACAGCCACGCAGGCGGGGTGTCAGACATCCAGGCCCGTCCATTATTGCCTGGGTGACCTTGGATGAGGTGCTTCCTCTCTGAGTCTCAGTTTCCTCATCTGAAAGTTGGGAACAACGCACTCACCCTGCAGGTGGCTGGGAGAGGTCTTGGGGTAACATATGCAGAGTTTCAGTTAGTGCTCACTCTGGTTTTATTATGATTATGTTACCCTGTCCTCCTCAGCCCCAGTCATGGGGCCAATGCAAGGTCATGAAAGCCAGGGGGTTGGGGTCACAAACCCCACTGAGCCACAGTCACAGCTATTTTGTGGGGCGCGGTCTAGACCACTGTTGTCTCTTTAGTTTCTGTGGTTGTGATTTGGGAAGGGAGGTCTTCAGGTGTTACCAAGCTGGGTTCTTGGACTCGAATCAACAGAAGCGGATAAGAGGTTAGACGAGGAATTCAGGCAAGGCTTTAATCAGACTCACAAGGGAGCGAAAACGAGTAACAGGTTCCCTTGCTTGCTCCCCGTGGCGAGGCGATCTGGTTCTTTAAATGGGGTAAGGGCAGGTGCAGATCAGTGGGTCAGGCCAGAGGGGCAGCCTAGGTGGTCTGCCCGCCCCCTGGTGGTGCTGCACGGAGGGATCACGCGCAGTACCCTGCTCCAGGCACCTCACAAGTGGCGGCTGGATTTTGGCCCTTTTGTACCTTATTGTTTGAAGTTTGCCCCAATTGCATATGCCTGCAGTTATTTTTAGTTCCTCATAGTTTCTTTGTATCTGCTGCTCAGGAGATGTTTGTCCAGGTGCAAACACTGCAGTAAAGAGCCCCAGGTCCCAACCTATGTCAAAGGGAGGTGACCCCAGATGATAGCTGAGAGCCAGGGTTTCCGCAAAGGGGCTCGGTTACTTCCTGCGGAGCACACTGAATGTGGGGCAAAGCAGGGGGTTACTGCCTGGCCGTGCTGGGGAACATCCTGGAGGGCCTGTGAGGCCAGAGGTCCACCCAGGGCTCCCGATCCTCCACCACAAGATGCTGCAGACCCACTAGTGACCTGAGGGTCCCTGGGTCCTCCAGCATGCTTGGCTCATTCTTATTTTGGCATCCAAACCAACGACCCTTGTCCCCAGCCTGTCCACTATGGGAAGTCCAGCTTCTGGCACTTTGGAGGGTTCCCGAGGTGAAGAACTCACGAAAATCTCGGGCTCTGAACTCCCACTCCCGGAGATGGTCCCACCCCTCTGTGCCTCCTCCACATCCCACTCCCTGACCCCTACATCCTCTCCGTCACTTCCCTGAGGCCCCACCACCAAGCCCTGCACTAGGTCTCCGCTGTTCTCTTCAACAACTGTTTCCAGACGTCAGCCCCTCCTTCAGTGCCTGCACAGCTATCAGACCCCCTCCAGAATGCTGCCCCTCTCCTGCCATGAGAGCACTGCCTGTGGGTTTGGTTGCACCTCTGGTGACACCAGGCTTCCTGCCAGGCCCCCGGGGAACAGGGACCTCCGCCCCAACCTTCTGTTCCCTCCGGGAGTCCACTGCACCGCTCCCCCTTCTCCTGCCTGGTCCATTCCCCAGTTTATGCATACACTCTTAGTTTCTCACCTTCTGCCAAAGAAGGTTTCCCTGGCCCGGCTCTCCTCCCAGGCGCCACACTTCCTCAAAAACCAGCCTGCCCCCTACTCCGCTGCCACCCCCTCACTCACTCCTCAAGTCACTAAATCTGGTTTCTATTTCCTAATGACATTTCCATTGACCTCCTTTAGGCCAAATCGTCAAGCGTTCATTGGCTTCCTCACCAGTGCCCTTGGCGGCTGATACAGGTGATCGCTCCTCGTAAGCCTCTGCTTCCTGGGTGCCTGTGATGTCACTCACGCCTGCTTCTCCCTGAGCCTCTTCGATTGCTGTCACTAAGCCTCCTCCATGGGTTCCTTATCCCCCAGTGGCTGGTATTGTCTACACAAGCCTCCCTCTTTGGCTCCTGGTTCTGATTTAACTCAGCAGGTTGGCTGATGACTCTTAAACCTTTACTGCCATCCTTTTTTGTTGTTGTTGTTTGTATTAAAGAGCAAGGGAGCTTATGGATATGCACAACAGTTACTTATTTTTTAAATATCTATTTAGTTACTTGGCTGCACTGGGTCTTCATTGTGGCGTGTAGGATCTTTAGTTGCAGGCATGTGGAAGTTAGCTCCCTGACCAGGGGTCGAACCCTGAATGGTGAGCCCAAGGAGTCTTAGCCACTGGACCATCAGGGAAGTCTCCAGCCAACCTTTTTTTTTTTTTGAGCCTAAGACCTGCATTTCCTTCTGTTGGCTTGATTCCTTCATCTGAACTTTCCTCAGTTCAGTTCAGTTCAGTTTAGTCGCTCAGTCATGTCCGACTCTTTGCGACCGCACGAATCGCAGCACGCCAGGCCTCCCTGTCCATCACCAACTCCCGGAGTTCACTCAAACTCATGTCCATCAAGTGGGTGATGCCATCCAGCTATCTCATCCTCTGTCGTCCCCTTCTCCTCCTGCCCCCAATCCCTCCCAGCATCAGGGTCTTTTCCAATGAGTCAACTCTTCGCATGAGGTGGCCAAAGTATTGGAGTTTCAGCTTTAGCATCATTCTTTCCAAAGAACACCCAGGACTGATCTCCTTTAGAATGGACTGGTTGGATCTCCTTGCAGTCCAAGGGACTCTCAAGAATCTTCTCCAAGATATCTTAAGTTCAGCCACGGTTGAACTTGAACCCTCTTTCTGTATTTCCAGCCTTGGCTGGAGGCCCTGCTGGCCACTCAGTCACCTGGCCTGGAAGGAGCAGTCATCTTGGCTTCCCCAAGACTGTGACTTGCCTTTTCTCTTCTTACTCAGTTCAGTTCAGTCACTCAGTTGTGTCCGACTCTTTGCAATCCCATGGACTGCGCCATGCCAGGCTTCCCTGTCCATCACCAACTCCTGGCGCTTACTCCAACTCTTGTCCATCGCTTTGGTGATGCCATCCAAACATCTTATCCTCTGTCACCCCCTTCTCCTGCCGACTTCAATCTTTCCCAGCATCAGGGTCCTTTCAAATGAGTTGGTTCTTTGCATCAGGTGGCCGAAGTATTGGAATTTCAGCTTCAGCATCAGTCCTTCCAATGAATATTCAGGACTGACCTCCTTTAGGACAGACTGGTAGGATCTCCTTGCAGTCCAAGGGACTCTCAAGAGTCTTCTCCAATGCCACAGTTCAAAAGCATCAATTCTTCAGTGCTCAGCTTTCTTTATAGTTCAACTCTCACATCCATACATGACTACTGGAAAAACCATAGCTTTGACTAGAGGGACTTTTGTTGGTAAAGTAATGTCTCTGCTCTTTGATATGCTGTCTAGGTTAGTCATAACTTTCCTTCCAAGGAGCAAGCATCTTTTAATTTCATGGCTGTAGTTACCATCCACAGTGATTTTGGAGACCCCCAAAATAAAGTCTCTCACTGTTTCACCATCTCTTCTTACTCAGCACACACAATCGCCAAGACCCCTAGGTTTTGTACACCCCCTCCCTGTCCATCTCTCTTGTCACTGACTGGTCTGAGTTACCACACTTTCTCTTCTTCCTGCAGCCAGTCTGCTGCTACTGCTGCTGCTGCTGCTAAGTCGCTTCAGTCGTGTCCAACTCTGTGCGACCCCATAGACGGCAGCCCACCAGGCTCCCCTGTTCCTGGGATTCTCCAGGCAAGAACACTGGAGTGGGTTGCCATTTCCTTCTCCAATGCATGAAAGTGAAAAGCGAAAGTGAAGTCGCTCAGTCGTGCCCGACTCTGCGACCCCATGGACTGCAGCCTACCAGGCTCCTCCGTCTGCGGGATTCTCCAGGCAAGAGTACTGGTGTGGGCTGCCACTGTAGCCAGTCTGAACTTCTCAGATCCAACCATCATACAGATTCATGAAAGTCTGATGAGTGAAAAGCCTGAAACTGTCAGGGGCATGGTGCTCAAATCCTATTATACTTGGTCATTTCAGCTGATCTTAAAATTCTGAAGAAGAAGAAAGGGACAAAGTAGTCACAACAAATTTTGAGAAGAACAGCGCAGGACTTGTCCTACCAGTTATCAGACCAAAACGTAAGACAAAAGTAACTCAAACAGTTTAGTGTCGGTGCATGGACAGAGAAACCGTTCAGTGAATCACAAGTGAGAGTCTAGACTTCATGGTGGCGGTGGCATTACAAGCTAAAGGGAAGACAGGGTCTTTTCAGTACATGGGTCTAGAACCATTAGGTTCCATGTGGAGAAAGATGAAATTATTGAGTCCTCCTACCTTACACTATGCAAGCGGATTAATGATATATATATATGAAAATGCAAAACTACTGGAAAGAAGAAGGAGACAATCCTTATGACCTTGGGGAAAGGAAAGAAACAAAGGGCATAAAACTTCAAGGAAAAAAAAATGAGGGGAGAGAGGCTCAAGAGGAAGGGGATATATGTATAATCATGGCTGATTTGTGCTGTTGTTTGGCAGCAACACAACATTGTAAAGCAATTTTCCTCCAATTAAAAAATAAATTTTTAAAAATGAAAAAATTTGATTAAACATTTCTGTACCAAATCAAGCCAATAAACAAAAGACAGGAAAAGCAACATTAGATGGCAAGGTGTAGTCTGAGAGAAGGAATGTGTCATCCACATCACCATCAAAGTTCTGATTTATAGAGAACTTCAAATACCAGTAAGAAAGAGACAAACTACGCCCCAAGAAAATGCGCAAAGGAAACAAATCGGAAATTCACAAAAGAGGAAATGGCCTCAATGACCAATAACTATATGGAAAGATGTCTTAACCTCACTGGTAATCATGGGAATGCAAATTATAGTAAAACTGAGATACATTTTCAACTCACTGGATTGTAAAAAAAAAAAAAAAAAAGATTAGCCTGACAATATCAAATGTGAATGCTAATTAAGGGCTCATTTTTGTGTCAAATACTTGAAAAGCAATTAGCAATGCTGAGTAAAGGTGCCTTCATGGCATCACCATGACCCCAGGATTCCAATTCTGGATGTCTGCCTTCAGGAAACGTGCATCCTTGCACAAGGGGGACACATTTCCTTTCCAAGGACGTTCCAAGTGGAAACAACCTGCATGCCCCTCGGTTGGAGAAATGGATAAGGGAGCTGCAGTGCATTCATTCAACAAATTCTGCAGAGCAGGAAGAAAGGAAGAAATTGGATCTGCAGGTATCCACATGGATACAACGCATATGACAGAAACACACGGTCAGCAGGCAGAGCGAGTTGCAGACGAATGTCTAGGTGAATGGCATGATGCCACTTGTGTAATATTTTTAAAAACTAGTATACATTTTTGTATGTACGTGCGCATGCTAAGTTGCTTCAGTCATGTCCAACTGTGGGACCCTATGGGCTATGGAGCTCCAGACTCCTCTGTCCACAGGGATTCTCCAGGCAAGACTACTGGGTTGCCATGCCATCCTCTAGGGGATCTTCCCAACCCAGGGAATGAACTCGCGCCTCTTATGTCTCCTGCCTTGGCAGGCGGGTTCTTTACCACTAGTGCTATCTGGGAAGCCCATATATAGGTATACGTGTAGTAAAATACAAAAATCCACACAGGAAAAACACAAAATGGTATGGGGACAGGAGATACCTCCATACGGAAGAAAGGGAAAGGATGGGGTGTAATCTATCTGTAAACAATTTAGGAGATATAAAGCAAATATGCCAAAATGTTCACTTCTGTTAAATATGGGTGGGAGGTACCATAGATATTCTCTTTGTAGAAAGGTTTCATGATTTAAAATGAACATATTTGAAAAATGAGTGGACACTTTCTCTGTACCAGGTGCCGTGCTAGGGGCTGTGCTAGAATCCAGGACTATCCTTCCCCACCCTGTGCCAGGAACTGGGGGCTGTATGATGGGGCCTTGGTCAGTGGGCTCCCTTCTGCCTGGTTGCCTGGGCCACCTGGCTAGGTGGCAGGAGATAGTGCTGTCAGAGATGCTCCGGGTCTTTGCCCAAAACCCATCAACCAGGACTTCCTGGGAGCTAAAACTCCATGCTCCCAATGCAGAGGGTCTGAGTTCTATCCCTGGCTGGGGAACTAGACCCCACGTGCCCCAAAGAAGACCTAGCGAAGTCAAATAAATAAAATAAAGAAAACAAAACCCATCAACCTCCACTGTTAGCAGAAGTGTCCTTGCTTAAAATGTCTCAACTCTCCCACCTCTAGCAGGATTGAATATAAATCTTTAAGTTAAAGGGTCCAGAGATAGGAAAGGAAACCGCACACACACACAAAGAAAAAACCAGATGGAACCAGCTGGGCCCAAGATGGCGATGAATGTGATTTCCAACAGACTCTGAGTCTCCTTGTACCTCCATCTGACTACATTAGCATATTAAATGACACATCCACTGGTGGCCAAGACTGGACATTAAGGACCAAAGAATAGAAAGGGGGTGGCATCCTACTCCCTTGAAAAAGCCCCATCCCTCCCCCCGGTAGACTAAGGCATCTGCCTCCCCATTATCAGCCTCACTGCTCATCCTTTTGTCTTTACTCTGTTAATTTAGTTCCCTTTTCTCCATTCTTTGGCCACTGAATAAAGCTTCTGATGTGTTGATTTCAGCTTCTGTTCTGTCATTTGCCCACTCAGACCTGAATGGGAGTAAAACCCTCCTCCACTGAGACAGAGAGCTCAGGCTCGGGCCGAGCAGGGGGATCCAGAAGACCTAATTTGATAAGAAGAGGGGGCGCTGTCTGAGGTCCCAATTCCAGCCTGCATGTGGCATCATCTCAAGAACTGGGGCTCCGACAGACCAACCCATGACGCTGATGTCAGAGAGTAGTGGCCTGGACTTCGCCAACCCTGGGAGGGCCCATGGGAGCCAGCAAGGACTGCGGCTAAGCTTTGTGTATGCCTGCACTTTCCTGTGAGGGGTTCCACGTCGCTGTCAGCTTCTCTGAGACTGTCATTCTTAACCAGGGCATGTTTGTATCAGAAGCATCTGGAGGGTGTGTGAGAAATGGAGTTTCCTGGGCCCAACCCAGGAGGGTCTAGTTCTGCTGATCTCAGGTGGGTCAGGGGTGCTGCTCTTCGGGTGATTCTGATGGGCACCCCGTGAAGAACTTCTGCTCAAAGCACAGGGATGAAAGCAAGTTCTGTCCCGTGTAGCTGCCGCGGGAAGGGCAGCATGGAAGCACCCAGCTTTGTTTCTGTTTTGTACGTATTGCTCAATAAGTGAATCCGTGCGGAGGGTGGAATGTGGCTTGTTTATCAGCTGCCTGTATGCAGGATCACAGTCTCGATGCCTGAGTCACTCTGGCTCCCACCCCGGGCTCAGTAAGTATTTTGTAAAGGTCATCTCGCCTGGCTCCTCCCCGTGGTTGGAACCAGTGGTCTCCTAGCATTAATAACAGTGATAATTGAGCTCTGCGGGCCTGGTCTCTGGCTGTGTGTGGTGCTGCCACCCAGAAGGTGGGTACTCGGAGGCGGCCCGCTCTACAGGTGAGAGCGCCCGTGAGCAGGACCTGGGCCCTGCGCCACTCTCTGGGAACCAGGGGAAGGGGGTGGGGGGTGGTGGCCCATGGTGGGGAAGGAGCTCAAGCAGTTAGTTCAGAAGTCAGGCATTAGGGGAAACCTGAGGAAGGAGGAACACGGCGACACATTCGAGGTGATCTGATCTAAGCATGAGGCACTTCTTGAAGGAAACGTGTGATAGATAAATGTCCAACTGCTGTTTCGGAGGAAGGGAAGGTGAGAGAGACTAACACCTCCATTGCTGAGTCCAGTGACTCCCGAGCCATTAGTACTCCTACAGCCGTCCTGTGGAGACCTCCCCGCCTCCAGGTCATGTGGCCGAGGGGAGCTGGGTTTGCTCCTCGAACCAGCTGCGTGTGCAGTGAGAAGTGGACACTCCGAGGCTCTTCTGGGAACCTCCTTGGCCTCGGCTCTCTCCTCACCCACTCCCTTCCCCACTTGCTTCCCAGAGGTTCCTGCGCCCTGGCTCCGACCCCAGTCAGGCTCTCCCGAGCCTCTGGACGCTTCCACTCAGCTCCTGACTCTCCCTCCAGGCCCAGGCGCGGATCCACCCCCTTTTCCTGGCTGCTTTGGATGGGAGGCAGGCCTGGCCTCAGATGCCCCTGAACTCCGCTGGGGTAAAGTGGGGGGCTGTGACCCCCCTGGGCCCAGGTCAAAGCTGATGCTGCTCTCAGTGCCCTGGGTCTCTGTCGCTCCTATCCCTGCACTGCGGACCAACAGCAAGACTTTGACGCTGAAGAAGAATTTCCATTCAGCTGGGACCTGGGGTGGGTGGGGGGGTGGCCTCTCTTCCAGTAAGTGCTACTGAAAGGCCTCACGTGCCAGCCCCACCAGGCCTGGCGGGGGGGTGGGGGGGAGGCGGGGTGTGCCATGTGACAGCACCCGGGACACGTGTCTTCCGGGACCGGTTCGGATCTGGGTGCTGACAAGTTTGTTCCTCCGTGTACTTGGGGCAGGGGCGGGGGCGGTGATAATGGGCTGGGGCTCTGGCCTGCCCTAGCAGAGTGTGGTCCCCACTGCCTGGCCCGATATGGCACAAGCAGCTGGAAAAACTGACCACGCAGCTTGACTATCTCAGAGGATTGCTCTATTTTTCCTCAGCATAATTTTTCCATGAATAATCTTTAAGTGGCTGTTTCTTTAGCAGTTTTATTGGAACATATGAGAACTGACAGTCATTGGGGAACAAGATATCATGAACGAAATCTGGTTTTCATTACACTTCTCTCAAGAAACCAACATGCTGCCCAGCAGACCACTCACTGATTGGAAGAGAAAAGAACACAGAGCCTTCTAACAATGGCTCTGGAGTGGGCAGGAAGGATGATGAATGGCGACAGCAAAGAACGTGGGACCCAAAGGCAGACAGGCCTGCACTCCCACTGGTACCTGCCACCTCCCGGCTGAGCGACTTTGGGCGAGTTACCTTGTGCCTCTGAGCATGAATTTTACGTCTGCAAGACAGGGGCACTAAGCCGGCCTGGCAGTACCCTGGTGAGGAGGAAGAGAGAGCGCTGGCCTCTCTCCTTCCTAACAACAGCCGGGGGGTGCGGCCCAGGCACTCTGAATTAGAGAGCTGACGCTCTGCCTTCGCAGAGTCAGTCAAGCGGGGACAGAGACAAGCATCCGGATAATTACACCCAGGAAAGACACCTCCTTTGATAAGAAAAAATAAAGAAATACGGTAATGGCAGGAACTACATCAATTGGATAATTATCACAACTGTGCCAGGGCTGGCGATGGTAATGGGTGACACTCACTGAGAATCTACCAGGGGCCAGAGACTGTGCTAAATCTTCTGGACAGAGGAACTGATGTCAGCGTCAAAGTAACACTGCCTCACCGGCCCTGATGGCGGCATCTCAACGTTACGATGTGGCACCTGCAGTCAGAAGGGTTAAGGAGCTTGCTGGGGTGAGGGGCTGGTGAGCGGTGGGCAACAGTGGCCCTGTGCTCCGTTTGTAATTCTAAAGGAAAGCGGCTCAGAAGCCACACACTACTCTGACCTTGGCAGCCTCCGTCTCAGCCGTCACTTTCTCTTCTCAGAGGCAGCCTTGGCCGGGCAGCCAGCCCCAGGACACTGCGGGGGCCACGGGCCTCTTCTGCCCACCCACGGGGGTCACAGGAGACAGGTCTGAAACGTCCCCAGTGCCTCCTGTTCCTTCTGTATGTTTCTCTTGGAAGAGAAAGAAATGGAGGGAAAGAACTGGAGGCCCCTCCCATCCTCAGGGGTTAAATTAGACCCTCACTGAGATACAGGGTCCGGTGTGGTGCAGAATTCACGGCCCCGAGGGTGGGAGTTCTCACAAAGAGGGTGACACCCCATCGTTCTGGGTGCACGTGACCCACGCCCGGCCTTCATGGCACCCGTTCATCTGAAGCTAAGTAGCTGTGTGTGATTTCCTGCTGACTGTCCTTCCCCACCCCCCACCACAGGAGGCAGGGACCGTGTCCCCGTGCCCAGCACAGGGCTGGGTGGGCAGCTGGAGCGCCAGCAGTGTGGGCCGAAAGCACCGGCATGGAGCCCACAGCTCTGCTGAGGAGGACACGCACCGGATCAGGGAGCCTCGTTCCCACGGGTCCCGGCAGCATCGGAGCGGTCCTGCCCCGGGTTAGCGCTGCCCGATTCAAGCAACCTGGCAGCCCGGCCGCCGCTCACGGGCTACGCTCCAAGTCTCGCACATCGGAGATTAATGGGAGGCAGCTGTGTCGGAGGGAAACGACTCAATCTGGAGTCATAAGACTTGCGTTCCATCCAGCCATGGCCCCAGGCTGAGCGGGGAGCCGGGGTCCATTCTCCTCGGGGTCTGAGCCTGCGCATAATCCCTGGAGGCCAGGATCACCACTGCCACGATCTGGAGCTTTGAGAGCACCAGCCTGAGTGTCTGGGGCGCGGGGCCCACATCCCTCCCAACTGCAAGGGGTTCTGTGTCTCCTCGTATCAATTCATTCATTCTCCATTTCATTTTGTTCCCACACTGGGGCTCTCATTGGGTCTGCCAGAGCGCTCTGGGCCCTGGGGACCCCTCTGCAGAGGAAAGCCTGTTTGTGTTGAAAGCCTTCTCTGGCCAGGGTTCCTGGTGGAGCCTGGGAGCCGGTGACTTTCACGTTCACACGTGTTCTTTGTTTCTCATACATGCAACTCTTATGGGTCCTTACTGTGAGCCAGGCTCTATTTCACATGTCACTCGGTTTGCCCTGGTTCATTTCCTTCTGAAATATGACATCCGATCACCTTTCAACTGCAGTGAGGCCTGGACGCTTTCTTCTCGCAGCCAGAGGCCCAAGTTCCCGGCTGCAGCAGGGCAGCAGCTTTGAGTCTTGGTTCCTCTGCTTGGCCTTGTCCTTAAGGGGCTACTAGGATGGGAGACTGCAAGGACAGAGCAGACATGAACTCCAGAGGGAGCCAGCAAAAACTGGTTCCCTGTCCCTTGAGTCCCTCACCTAGGGTCCTCTACCCACTCTGAGAATATGAGGGCAGAAAGAGGGGGGTCACTGCCCTCACCCATGGGGGTGCTCTCACTCTTCTCAACCACAGTGAGGGGTCTCCAGGCCACTCAAGGAACTTGCTATATGTCTCCAGCAGCTGGGAGACCTGGGGACTCTGAGTGCCTCCCTCAGGCCTGGAGTCCACACGGCTATGGCCACACCAGGGTTAGCTACACTCACAGATTCATCCAGACCAGGACAGGTGTGGCCTCTCATGGACCAAGGTGGTCCCTGTGAGTGGAGCTGAGGGCTGGAGAGGACTTCAAGCAGTAAGAAACGCGGTGGGCACTGGCTGAGGGCCCATGCAGTGCCCCCGCCGCACGCCCCAGAAAAGATCTCCATCTGCTCAGGTCAAGGGGTTGTGGGGTCGCCGGAAAACCCAGGAAAGTGCCTGTGAGAGGAAACAGCACCTGGAGTCGGCACTGAGCGCATGCCATTCTTGGCAACCAGACCCTGAGGTTAGCCCGCCAAGGAAGGTAGAGAGAAGTCCAGAATGGGGGATGGCAACACCCCCACTCCGCAGCCACAGCGGGAGGTCCCTGACAGGGCAAGGGGAGAAGAGGCAATGCCAAAGCATGTTTAGAATCTACTCTTACACAGACTCAGCCTTCTGAGGACCATGCTGGGACAGCATGCCACTCAGTGTGGCAACGTCACGGGTGCGCCAAGGTGGTCACCCAGAGCAGGGCGCTTCCTGCACTGCACCGATGATGGGGAGCCCAGGGAACTCCGGGGCCCTCTGGTGCATCCTGCTTCTTCCCTGTGCTGGGTACAGGCGACAACCAGTCCAGACCCCTGGGCTTAGCAACTGGCTCTGCCCCTTCCTCCAGGCGTGAGATGGGGGGAGCAAGCAGCCCAGTGCCTTCGCCTACAGGGCAGGTACACCGACCTCCCAAGGCAGGTGGAGATTCACCAGGCAAGCACATGGGGCGGGTTAGAGTGTGCCTGGCAGAGAGTACTCACTCAGTATGTGTCAGCTATGACTACCCTTAACCTGTTTCCCTACCTGTGAACCAGCTGGTGTGGTTGGTTTTAACACAGGTCCACAAATCCTGACACTCTCTTTGAGGGCTCAGTCTCCCTGCCCTCTCCTTGGGCCTGGCAGGCCTTTGAGACTGCCTTGACCGACAGAAAGAAAGCTGAGCGCCAAAGAATTGAGGCTTCTGAACTGTGGTGTTGGAGAAGACTCTTGAGAGTCCCTTGGACTGTGCAAGGAGATCCAACCAGTCCATCCTAAAGGAGACCAGTCCTGAATATTCACTCGAAGAACTGATGCTGAAGCTGAAACTCCAAGACTTGGGCTACCTTCGCTGACTCATTGGAAAAGACCCTGATGCTGGGAAATTGAAGGTGAGAGAAGAGGATGACAGAGGATGAGATGGCTGGATGGCATCATCGACCCGATGGACATGAGTTTGAGTGAACTCCGGGAGTTGGTGATGGACAGGGAGGCCTGGCGTGCCGCAGTCCATGGGGTTAGAGTTGGACACGACTGAGCGACTGAACTGAACTGACCTACAGAGCATGGCAGAAGTGAGGTTAAGTGATTTCCGAGGTCGGTCACGCAGACGGCATGATGCTTTGAGGACCTCTGCTCTTGGAGGGCAATACCATGCAACCTTTGGGTTCCACCCCAGCTGACAGCCAGCACCACGCACGTCCCGACGGTTTCAGCCCCAACATCCAGTCCCTCTCAGCCTTCCCGTCTTTCCCACTGAGACCCTAGTTGTCATGGAGCAGAGACAAGCCACCCTGGCTGTGCCCTGTCCAGCCTCCTGGCCCGAAAGTCTGTGCCTGTAGTAACATGGCCGCTTTGTGCCACTGGGTCCTGGGGTGGCGGGTTATGTGGCCAGAGTGCCTGGTACAGCTGCTGAATGTGAGCTGGAGCTGAGGTGAGGACCCTCTGGCGCCCCCGTCCAGTGCTCCATTGGCCATGCCATGCTGCCCCTCCATCTGGTCAGCATCAGAGCCCATCTGTGAGGGCCAGGAGCGAACATTCCTGAGTGGTAAGCGTGTGCCAGGCACCGTCTAAGGGTTTCTCTGGCCCAGCCACAGTCCATGAAGTAAGGCTACATGAAGTATTTATGGTGCTTTAGTCGCTAAGTTGCATCCGACTTTTGCGACCCCATGGACTGTAGCCAGCCAGACTCCTCTGTCCATGGGATTCTCCAGGCAAGAATACTGCAGTGGGTTGCCATTTCCTTCTCCAAAGTATTTAGTTATTCCTCTTCCCATTTCACCAATAAGAACACCGAGGCTCAGAGGGACCACGCCGATCACCCAAAGTCCCAGAGCTAGGAAGCGCTGGAGCTGGCCCTGCACTCAGGTCAGCCCGACTCCAAGATCTGCCTGGCTTTTAACCACTGGGCAACAGAAGGAAGACAGAAAGGTGTGTTGGCGAGCAGTCCTGAAGGTATAGGAACCTGCAGCCAGCCTGAGCTTCTCCATGGACTTGCTTTGCTGCCAAGGAATCTCAGAGAAAACCTGTCAGCTGGTTCAGCCACATGGAGGCGGGGCTCACGAGATCTGGAAATGTCTTCACTGGTTCCAAGGCACACACAGCACCAACTGCCCTCTCTCGGGGTCAATGTTCTTTACGATTTTTGCTCTCCAGGAAAATATTAGTTCATTTATATAAGCTAAACATTACATATGGGGGGAAATGGAAAACGTGGCATTCCTGGCCTTTTTTCTCCCCAGACCAGAAACTGGGAAGGTTTCTCCACTTCCTTTCTCACAGTCTGTCCATCTGCTGGTGTGGAGCTGCTGGCACGGCTCTTCCCCGGGCAGTGGAGAGGGGGGTGTGGGGGCATCGGAGGGACGCAGGGTGCAGCTGCAGCTCAGGGGACCACCTTGACACCAACCAAGGCCCCAGAGACCTCACAGGAGGGCTGCGTCCGACACAGAGCCTGTGTCTCCCAGGCAGGGCCAGTGAGCTGAGAGGAGGAGCGAGTGTAGCCACAGAGCGGGGTCAGGCAGCTCACACTGGCCTCCTGGGGCTGCTATTCCCCTCACCCCCCCAATCAGTTCCTCACACTGTCTGCTGCCCGCCTCCCCAGCTAAGGCAAGAATGAAGCCCACGAGGGCAGGTCTTCTCCAGGCTCCTCAGGGGGACTGGCTCACAGCCGGCCCCTGGCATGTGAAGCCTCCAGTGAACAGACTCTCCTGGGGCCTTTCCTTGGCAGGTGTGGGGTGCCTGCTGGCTGGAAAGAGCCCGGGACTGTAGCCCCAGCCCCCTCCTGAGGAGCCAAGGGAGGCTGCGTTCCTCCCATTCCTGGGACTGCAAGAGGCACATTCCTGTCCCTGGTCTGGTCGGGCTCTTGCCACGCAGCCCCATCTAACTGCCAGACGTGGAAGACCTCCCTGGAGCTGCCCTTTGTCCCGCTTGCAAGGGACCCCGCAGGTCCCCTCTGCTGTCTGGAAGCCGAGGCTGGGAAGCCAGGATCCCTGAGTGCATCTAAAGCCTTCCAGACACTTCTGGGCCCTCTGATGGTCCATGAAAACCTTAATACCCTGCTTCCAGGCTGGAGATGTGCAAAGTCAGCTGCAGACGCGCCTGGGTACCAAGGTCTGCTGGCCTCAGCACTTTGCTGGGAGGAGTGTGGAGTCAGCAGGCAGCAGGAGAACCAGGTGCCCACAGACCCAGCTGGGAGCCCAGAGACCAAGCACCCCACATGCGGGGCTCCAGGAATTCCAGGCCTGGGAAAGGCAGACACGGGACAGAGAAGCACAGAAAGCTGTCTAGCTTCCACAAGGGAAGTGCCCTGAAGCACGGAGAGCTGCAAAAGGGTGTAATGCAAGGTCAGCAGGCTCTGGAAACCAGCAGGTAGTGGATTAGGTTTGCAGACCTCAGGGTCTCTGTCTCAACCTCAACTCTGCTGCCATAGCGAGCAAGTAGCCAATGTGTCCACGGCTGTGTGGCTGTGCTCGGATACAAACCCGAGCGGCCTGCATCAGAGCCACGTGTGCCATTCCCCAGTGTAACAGGGGGCCTGACATGGTCGGGGAGCGGGAGGAGAGAGAGGAAGAAAGATTTCCCCAAACCCGAGTGCTGACTCACCGACAGAGGCAGAATCATAACACTGCCAGTAATAACATCATCCTAATAAAGTTACAGTTGATGAAGGTGTGCTCTGTGTCAGGCACACGTGATCTTAATAAATTCTCACAACCGCTCTCTGAGGGAGGTATTACTATGCCCACTTTACAGATGGAGAAATCAAGGCTCGGTGGGTACACAGGGTGTTCTGTCCGACCCTTCAGATGAGTCCTTCACCCTGCTTGGTGCCCTTGGGAGGCTAGACCCAAGAGGCATCTCTTGGCTCCCTCACCCCAGGCTTCCAGCTGGGTTTGGCTGATGAGAGGCTCCAGCTGCAGATACGGTGGGAGGGCAGAGGAGAGAGGGCAGGGCAATTTGGCTCCGCCTTTCCTCCTCCTTTACCCTTGGCTACCACAATTCCTGCAGAGCTGACCCCGTCCTCTGCGACTCAGCACTTGTTGGAGTTGGTAACAGTTTTTCTCCCCCAAGTCCTTCAGCCTAGAGGTGCTGGGGACTCCGCCGTCCTTGTGTAAAGTATTTATTCCTATTCCCATTTCACCTTCATTAACCCTCTTCCGGTGAGTCATCTGGGGGCAATTCTGTTTCCTGCCAGGACTCTGACTGATGCTGGGGGTTAGTTAACTGGCTGGCTTCTGGTTTCACACGGCCAATAAGGCCAATAAACCCCGGAGCCAGGTGGGGTTGAGGGGGGATGGGATGGAAGGAGGGTAGGGCTGAACCTTGAGGAGGCTGGACCTGGGGCCGGATCCCGGCCCTGGTAGCGGTTTCCATCCTAGGCAGGGCTCAAAAGTGAATGCAGGCCCTTCCCCAGTGGTCCTGTGACTAAGTCTCCACGTGCCCGGTGCAGGGGGCCCGGGTTTGATCTCTGGTCAGGGAACTAGATCCCACATGCCACAACCAAAGATCCCATGTGCTACAACTAAGACCCAGTGCAGCCAGAGACATAACATCGTATTTTTAAAAAGTGAACGGAGCCCCTCCTTTCCTGACCCAGCGCTCGGGGAATGGTCTGCTTCTGGAGGCCCCCAGAAGCAGTGTTAAGTTTTCTGTGCCTGGCTCCTGTCTCCACCTGGGGCACTGGGAGACAGATAAATCCTCCAGCTCGTCGGGCCATGGGGACCTGATGGCACCTGGGGAAGGCCTGAGATGCAGTCATCCTGTTCAGGTGTGCTAACCGGACAGGGTGCAGGCACCTCTTATTCAGAATGATCAGGAGATGGAAGGGCAGAACCCTCTGTATCCAAGCCCACTCTCTGCTCCAGAACCCTGGGATTCCCTCCAGAACAAAGAGCCTTGAGTGGTTAGCATTCCTACACCACTCTGATGGATCCCATCCACCCCTACCCACGGTCGGGTAAACGTGAGCATCGGGAAGGAACACGGCTGACTAAGTGGGAGAAGGTTCTAAAACAAGAAGGCAGAGATGAGACCAGCGCTAGAAACTTCTCTCTGGTCACTGCTGGTGGGTCATGGAAGGCAGTGGACGTGAGAGGAGACCATGGAAGACAGTTTCCTATTGGGCTTATGGAACCCTGTGAGGATCAAGTTTAGGCCAGGACTCTGTCTCTTGAGGTGTAGACAGCAGCATCCCCAAGCTGCGTGGATCAACCAGCGTCTCCATCTCTCTGGTAAGTTACCGTGGGACCCTGGGGGTGGGCTAGGGGAAGGGTCCAGCCTACACACTGGAGCCGGAAGAGGCTAGGAAAGGTAAGGCCCCTGGAGGAAACCCCGGAGTCAGGGCAGAGGCCTTGCCTGGCGGGGCCAGTGAGAGGCTGTGACATAGCCTCCTACGGCCCCAGGGTTCTGACACAGCAGCACTGCTGCACCAGCCTGGCTCCAGAAAGGGGAGTGAGTGGTTGGTTAGCAGGTCAACAGGTCAGGGGCAGGGGTCATGACACCAGGCAGCAGCCTGAGACAGCCACCTCCTCACCAAACACTCACTGCCTGTCAGACTCTACACTGCATGCCCTGCATGTATCATTTATATTCCAGCGACTCTGGGATGGGAGGCTTATTATCCCCCTCTTATGGGTAAGGAAACCGAGGCCCAGAGGGTGTAAAGTTGCTTGACCAAGACTGCAGTGGCCTGGCACCCAGGTGAGTGTCACATAAGCTCAAACCAGGAGGAGGAAGTACAATTGGACCTCAGCCTGCAATCTGATCCTGCCCGGAACAGCAGCAGAGAGCAGCCCTAGCAAGAGTCGGACACGACTTAGCGACTGAACAACAACCGAAAGGAAACTGTCACAGAGACAACTCTGAAGCAGCTGACACCACGTACACGTGGGCAGAGTGCTTTAAAAGCGTGGGTGGCCCAGCCCTCCAGGTGAGAGCTGGTTCCACCTCCACTTTGTGGATGACGCCCCTGAGGATCGGAGAGGTACGGTGACGGAGCTGGAAGCAGCACAGTTCGAGTCTGACTTCAAAGCCTGGGCCTCTTATCTCTACGGGACGCCATGTGCATCCCAAATATGGGAATAAAACCAATGCCCCAGGAAGGTGAGCCCTCTGTGTGTGGTGGGACCAAACGCCCCAGGCATCCCGTGCACCCCTCTGGGGCTTGTTACCCTGAGCCTGGGCGGGAGACCTGATGACAAGCATCCAGCTGACCTGGAGAGTGTCCTAGGTTTCTCCACTGAGTGCAGGCCGCCAGCTTGGGCTCTGATCTTGCGTCTGTTGGGTCTCAGACTCTCCCAGGGAGCCCCAGCCCAGAGGTGCCCTACAGGAACCCAGTGTGATCAGAAGCCTGGGCAGGCTGTGGGGGGTGGGGGAAGGCAGCTGTGAGCAGGGACGCTGAGGCTGCCAGCCAGCAAACTGGACTCTGGTCTTTGGCTCCACAGGCAAGGCCAACCCTGGCAGCCACGTCTGGGCCATTGGCGAGTCTGCCCCCACCCGAGGGGCTACGATACCTGCAAGATCTTCCTTGGAAGAGACTAGTCTCGGGGAGCTGCTTCCTGGTTCGATTCGGAGTGACAGTCTGAAAACAAAGATTTTCAAAGAATTAGATGGGCTCCAGGCTGTCAGAGGGGGAACCGGGCGTGTGCAAGCTGGGAACTGGGAAACTGGACTGCTGCTAAGGGCTATTCGGCACGGAGCCAGCAGTGCCCTGAGGTCTGCTCCAGATCACAGACACAGCTTTCCAAGGTCCCCAGGGGATTTCCACGACCAACAAATGATGGCTAGGGAAGACACAGTAAATAGTGTAATCGTGGCCCCTCATTGCCGGGCACAGATGTGTTCCTGCTCAAGACAACACTGTGAACTAGGAACACCATCCCCATCCTGTAGATGCAAAAAGTGAGGGGCAGCGAGGTTACACAGCTCTCCCCTGATGTGCAGGGCTAACAATTGGCCAAGCAGGGGATCGGGGCTGTCTGACCCCAAGCCAGGGGGTTTAATCACTACACTACATTCTCAGATGCCTCCAGAGAGGCATGACATAGTAGTTATTACTGTTTTTCTTTAAAGCATTGATTAAGAAACTTCTGGCTGAAAATGACAGAGTGAAGCTGGATGTCAGAGTTTCCCTCACCCAACAAGACCAATAAACAATTACAAACACTCAGGAGTAAAAGAGCTCCCCAGCTGCTACTTAACAAGGGAGGGGGCATGAACTTCAAGAACTTGTAGCCAGGGAAAGAAAAAGTGGATTGTGCAGCTGAACAAGAGCCATCACGTGGCCCAGCTCCCATCCTGACCTTGGACTTCTCAGGGGGTCTGAGCGGCTCCAGATTCGAGATAGACACGGATGGGGTGGTGGGTGGACGGCGTGGGGGATGCTCTGATGGAAATGAAGGCTCCATGGTGTGGCAGGGGTGGGGGTGCATCATCTGAAACCTGAGGATATCCCTTTCTGGAATGGGATTCAGCCCCCTGTTAGATGGAGGAAACACTGATGAAGGCCTTTTAACAGAGTCCCCTTCTCTAGAACAGATGGCTTGCTCCCTGCCTCCAAGGAGCCGGAGCCTTGCGTACATCCAGGCCGCACAGAGGGCAGAGACTGAGAACCCCTGTGCCTCTCAGCACAGCGGAAGGAAAACCAGCCCATCCCACACAGCGCAGCAGAACCAGACGGTGCCTCCTTCCATCAGAGCTGTGGACTAGCCAGAGGAAGCCTCTCACACGGGAGCAAGACGGAAAGAAACAGTGGAGCCAACTCAAACATCCTCACAAAGA
Source organism: Budorcas taxicolor (assembly GCF_023091745.1). Lineage (NCBI taxonomy): Eukaryota > Metazoa > Chordata > Mammalia > Artiodactyla > Bovidae > Budorcas > Budorcas taxicolor. The sequence goes on along the minus strand of NC_068920.1, from coordinate 157,144,318 downwards.
AAGAGGACAGAGGGAGGAAGAGAGCACTGTCCAGATTGCTCGGCCCAGAGGGCAGCCCCAGGGGACACAGGGAAATCCCCCCAGGTGTTTGAGACTATGGGTTGTATAGAACCAAACCTGAAAAATGATATGGGAACACAAAAGATGGAAGGGGAGACTGGAGACCCCAGGGAACAAACCAAGGGTAGAAACGAGAGGACTGAAGGGATACCAGAGGAGAAACAGATCAACCCCAGCGACTGAGGATGAAAGAGATGGAGATTACAGCCATTATAAAGAAACTGATGGACATGAAAGGCAGATAGCATCCAGTGTATGGATTCCTGGAATGCCGGAGAGAGAAAAGCCAAAAAATGGTTCAGAAGAAGTGGTCGAAGATAGAAACCAAAAGAATTCCTCTGTGATGAAGAAAGAGCATATGCTGTTCCAGGGAAAGCTCCACTAGGAGGCAGTCCCCTTGCGAGACTTTTGAACTTTAAGGAATTCTTCCCACGAGGTAGAGAAAACAAGTCACTTACAGGAGGAAAAATCAAGACTGGCTTGAGACTTGTCTATAGCAGCATCCAGCGCCAGACGGCAGTGGAGCAGGTTCTCTGTGTCCTGCGGGAGGGAAACCAAGGAGCCCAGCAAGTTAGAGGTAGATGTTTCCACGAAAGACATGCATCAGAGTGTGGGGGACTTGAGCAAACCTGCTTCACGATGAAACCCAGCTAAATAAGGGACTGAGTTAAAATAAAGACTCCAGGAATGGAGACGCGACAGGTGGTAAGAACTGAAAATGTTTAACTAAAACGATTCCTAAAGAGTAGGAATCATGACTCCTGAACATGATGTGTGTGTTACAAACTTGGAGAAACAAGAAGATAACCAAGGAGGAGTTGGAAGGTGGCGCAGGGGAGGTGAAGGAGGCGGGTGGAGCTTGCTAACGAGCTCATCTTTTACGACCCGAGTCAATGGGCCCTGCTCACCATGGAAATCCAGTTAAAACAGAATTTAGGGACTTCAACCTCGTCATGTTCTTGCTGACCTCTTCTGTTAATCTTAGAAGGCTCTTTTAGGGAATAATATCTATTGTGGAGAAATGTTTATCTGAAGAGCAGCAATTCCTTATGTTTTATTTCAGTTCCTTTTTCTGGTTAAAATAAAATTGAAGTTGTTTTAATTAAAAAATAGCAAGTGCAGTATAATCCAATTTCAATAAATTCTATTCTTGCATCCATCCGTCTATCCATCCTTCTCCATGTGTACATATGCACTTTCTATGCACAGAAGGAGGCCCAGAATAACGCTTATTTCATGCCAACAGTCACGCTTTTTAAGTGGCAGGAATTTGGGTAATTTTTCTTAAATAAAGTAAAATAGATGGAAGACTGAGGAAAACAAAACACTGGTTGGGCTCCTTGGCACAGTGTCTTCAAGGTAAGAGGAAGCCTGCGTCCTCGGAGGTGGGGATCGAGCCGCTGGGTGTGCACTGGGCCATGGGGTGTGGGTCCCTCCAGCAGAGTCACAAGCCCTGGGCATCCTTTGTCACTCCAATCCAGGGCCCTCCTAGGAAGGGACCCCCTCATTGGTCTGGGCCCGGGACAAGAACACAGCCTTTCTCCCTGGGTGTGCCCATTTGGACCACAACAAAAGGCCTTTGTGAAATCCAGGCATTAAGTGCTAGGGGTGTTCACTGTCCTTCAGAATGGAAGGCGTAATTACTCACAATTTGCAGCTTGTCCAAGGATTAGCTCACGGTCAGAAGTATTTATGGACCATTTTTCTCCTTAAAGTATATTAGTGTTAATGAAAAACTACTGTCTTTTTAATAAAATTATTGGCACACGAATGGAAAATGTTATCCCAGAACCTAACTGGGAATAATTTCCCACTCCAGGGTACTCTTTTCAGGAACAGCAAATGCTTTGTAAGTGACAATGAGCAATTTGTGGCAAACATAATTTGAATGGTCATCTCTGGCCCTGATCTATTGTTGTTATGATTATGTAACAGATCAAAATGTATTACATTCTATTTTAACAAAATATTGTACAATAACAACTAAAGGTATCACCTCTATATTTCTAAAGACAGTCAAGCATTAGGAGGACCATGTGGGTAGCTTTGGAAACAAATACAGATTTCCAGGCCCCATCCCAGACATGTGGGTGGCTAGAAGGCTTCCTAGGTATCTCTGGCCCATGGTCAGGGCTGAAATCCATTACCGCAGAGCTGGTGAGGGTGGTGTTACTTCAACAGCCATTCCCAAGGTCTTGGTGAATGAAAACAGGTAACCTGAAGGTGTCCCTAGTGGCCACAGTTTCCAACAACTTAGATGAAGAGCAAATCATCAAGCTGACCACGTTTTAAAATGTAAAACTGGAAAAGATTACACAATATATTGGAGAGCAGGATTCAGAGAGATTATGCATGCTTTACTGGAAGCAACCAATAAGAAAAGATTTAAAAGAACACATGCAAAGCTGGCGTCTAGGTGGGGAAATAGATCAATTACATGATGTCCAAGACTAGCCTTGGTAATAGGCCGTGTGAGAAGCCCTGAGGTTCTGAGTTGACCTCAAGCTCAAAATGAGTCAAGAAGATGTCCAATCAATATGGGGGACATGTAAAGGTACTATACTCCAATAACAACTCAGCAGGAAAAAAAAAAAGTATGGTGGACAGACTCAACATGAAAAGTCCTCCTTCTCCCTCTAATTACATAGAAATGCTGAATAAATTCCCAGCTGCCACAGATGAAGACAGAACTGAAAGCCAGAGCAGGTGAGGGGGAGATGAGGCCAGAGGGCCCACCGGGGTCTTTATGGGAACTGGGTGTATTCTATACGTGCTGCGTGGGATGGAGATGGAGCCTCCACCAGCGCCAGGTGGCGAGAGTCCAGCAACAAGTGGGGGCCCCAGGGAGCTGCCTCGTCCGTGAACAGGCTCTCGAGAACTCTGTTTGGCAGCCCGGAGATGAGTCTAGAAAGCTGCCCTTCCGCTCAGTGCTCTGAGTGGGGAGTCCATCGTGAGAACCTGGAGCATGAAGCCTGCACCACACACCACTGTGGAGCCGCAATTTTACCCTCCCCACTGGAAAAAGTCACGCCGCGAAGCTGATGGAACACCATCCTCTGTCCAGAGGGGCCGATGGGGGCGACTGGGGTGGGAGGAGACGCTCGGCAGCCCCGCTGTGGGCTCTGCGGGGTCCGAGGCTGAGCACTCACGTGCTGGGGCGGGGCGCGGGCGCTGCTGCCCGGGAGGCCGGGGCGGGGCGGGCACTCACTTGTAGTTGTCGTCCTCCACGAACTTCTGCAGCTCTTCGATGTAGCGCACGGACTTCAGGTACTTCTGCACGTGGGGCAGGGTGGTGAGGTGGTCTGCAAGAGAAGACCCAGGGGCTTCAGTCTCTCCCCGTCTTTGTCTCTCCCTGTCTCTGGGCCCCACACGAGACGGGACTGAGACATCTAGGCAGTCTTTCAACAGTTGGTGATGAGCCCTTGGGCCAGGCCTGGCCTGGGCACTGGGCACAGAGTGGACCCTCGAGGCATGCCCCCTAGATGGCTGGGCCACAGACCCCACACCCCAAGGTCACCATGGTTCCTTGGCTGAGCAAAGATGGGTCTTGGTGGGGGGTGTGGTGGGGAAAGATGGCCTCCAGAACAGACCAGAGCCAGATGTGTGCCCTCGAACAGGTTTCCACTGGAATAATTGGACCAGTCTCCCTCACCACCCCCACCGGCTCCGTGTGACAAGAATGAATAGATCCTGTTCAGCCTGGTGAGCAACCCAAACCCAGACTCGGGCACAGCCTGAGAGCCTGGCTGCTGCACCCTGAGAAGATGGGGAGGGGCCTCGATGCTTGAACACCTGCTCTGTGCCAGGCTCTGCCCCGGGTGATTTCTAGAAGCCATCTGGCCTCAACCTTTGCACCTGCCTCATTTCCAGGAATAAGATGCGCGGAGGAGGAAGCCACAATAACTTGCAAGGTCACTCCACTGAGAAGTTTTGACCCGAGTCACCTGTGGCCTCGGCCGCACAGCGCTGTCTGACTTTGTCCTGGGCTGATCCTCAGACCGTCATGGTTACTGCACTCTTTCTGAGGGGTCCCCACACGCTTCCTGATCCTCTCTGCCATTCTCCACTGGTTGGGACAGAACTGGTTGAGGAGGGAGGTGGAGGCAGTGGAGGAGGCCTTGAGGAGGAGCAGAAAAGCGGGTGGGAAGGGCCGCTGCTTTCCTGGGGCGGGGGTGGGGGGTTCGCAGTGCATCTGGGTGCCAAGATGAGCCTCTGATGACTCTGCCCAGTAACCGTGAGATTCTCAGCGGGTCATTCAGTTTCTCTAGGGCCTCAGTGTTCTGGTCTCTGAAATGGGGATAAGAACCCCTGCTTCACAATGCTGATGAGGGGGAAGATACAGGTATACAGAACAGCAGTAAGAGTGAGCATTTCCTGAGCTCTGATCAAACGCTGGGGCGAGGGCCTGGCACACACACCTCCCTGTTGTCACTGATGAGAAAGCCTCAGAGGAGACAGACTTTTCAAGAAGCAGGGCTGAGACATGAAGCCGCATCTTTCTGACCCTGGAGCCGAGCCTATAATTGCTCTGCTGGCCAGCATGACCAGTGCTGAGGCCCCAGGGAGCAGAAAGGGCCCAGGGAATTCAGGCCCCTTCCTGCTCTCTGCGCAGGAGAGCTGGTCTTCAAGTGTGGGCCTGCCACTCCCCCGCCCCGCAGTGTTTGTTGAAGGGGTACTCCTGAGCGGACCTTTGGGTTTTGTTCCCCGCCCCCACAGTGGCCTTCCTACGTGAAGGCAGCTGGCTTCTCCCACCCCGTGTGATGGAGGTAGGGTTGGTCTCTTCTCCTCCTATTTTGCTGCTTCCTGACTTCGACTCCTCCCCCTCCTGTGAAGCTCTGTTCCACGGAGACAAATTACCACAGCTGTACCACCTTTCCCCTCTTCCCTGTGACTTCTGCCATGTGGCACCCAGGTCACTCAGGCCTATTCCTGGAGGACCTGGGTACCTGACTTCCGGCTGAGCCCATCCCCCAGTGTCCACGTGGCTGGCCCATCGGCGTCTTCAACAATATCTCCTCCATCCATCTCAGATGCACATCATCAGGGCCACCCTTTGGATCTGGTCACCTGTGGCAGAGCCTGGCTAGTTGTTGACCAAGTCAACGCTCTTTTCTCTCTAGGCCCACAGCTACGTTGCATTCCTACCTTCCCCTGGACAGACGCAAAGAGTGCCATGTGCAAGTCTGACCCAGAAGTCCCATTCTTATACGATTCTCTCTTCTTCTGCATCTGCCAGCTGGATGCAGAGTTCCATGGAGGACTCGGCGCCGTGGGACGTGGTGGAGCCACATGACAGAGGAGCCTGAGTGCCAGAGTGTACTTGGAGGAGAGCCACCCAGGAGCTGCCCACAGAGCTCTTCATGGATGGAAGACCTGGCTCTGCCACTGACTAGGCGTGTGCCCTTAGAGAGGAGACCGCAGTGTGTGCAGCCCCGGTTTCCCCACCTGTGATACAGGGATGGTGGCGTCTAGTCTACACAGTCTTTGAAGATCAACATGCTGGCAATGGGTCCAGCACGCATTCGATGCTCAGGATATCAAAATGAGGAGCCTTGGGCGGGGACTACCTGGTCTCCAGAACTTACTCACTGATAATGTGCTGCACCCAAAAGATTTCACAATCCCACCAACCAGGGGGACTAACCATAGCTGCAGGAAACTTGTAAGTCAGCAATTATTCGGAGAATATTGTTCATCTGATTGGATCTTTGCTCGTTTTCCATGATGCTGCCTGAGGCAGGATACGCAGAATCTATGTAGATTAAATCCAGAAGATAGATGCCTAAAACCAAAGAAGATATTTAATGATGGAAGGTGTTCATTAAGCAGAACGGCACAAAACAGAACTGCTCTGCTAGAAGGTACATGGTGACTTATGGAAAACTGCGATATGATTTGGACTTCAATTCCAATCCCGACTACTAACTGTTCACATAAACTACTCAACTGTAAATCAAACATCTGAGCACCAACCAAAATGAATGCTGGCAAGATTTTAGCATTTTGGGTTCGTACAGTCTTCCAGCAACAAGGGTTATTCCCTGTAACCCAGCTGGAAAATAACAGGACATGACAGGGATGAATGAATACTTGTGTTTTATCAACCACTGCAGTTTAATAGGTCTAAGGTGTCATACCCATGAGAACACTGCTTGAATTCAGGTTTTCATTTATTCACTTAACTGTTTGTCTATTTGTTTATCTTTCCTTATATGCACGCACACACACACACACACACACACCAAATCAGAAATAAAGGAACAAAAGAAGAAATCAAAAAAGCAATAGTCCTTGGTACAAAGAAGTAAGGCTAGACAGAGAATTCTCCTGCTAAGGGTGCTTAATAAGAAAATAACGCGTGATGTAAAAACATTGCTGTGATAGGCCAGTAGGGAGCCTAAGCACAGCCTCATGGCATCACCCCAAGGGGAATTCGGGACAAGCTGACTAACCAGAGATGGGGGAAGAGGACTGGCTGTGCAGTGTGGTGCAGCTGACTGGCTTGCTGAGGGCCACACTTCAGAATCTCGAGGTGTGCGTGGACAACGGGTGGCATGGCCTTCCAGCAGCCCCCTCCAGAGTACTGCCCCTAAATCCATAACACTGGTGAAAAGCACGAGTAGTGATGCAAAGCAGAACTGAAGGCAGAAAACACTGAACAATGCAAAGAGGAATGGCTGATATTAATTAAAGGCATGGGCGATTGAGAAGATCTAATGATTACTATCTTCTATGCACAAAGCAATACTGCACCAAAATATGCAAAGCAAAAAAGCGCCAAAAATCAGAAATGGATTCAACAAAGCCACAACTGTGGAGGTGGCTTTTGGTGTGTCTTTTCTAGAATGTGTGTGTGTGTGTGTGCACATATGTATGTACATACAAAAATATATACATATACATGTATCTATAGATATATGTATGGATGTGTTCTATATGAATGTATCTAAGTAACAATTAAAAGCTTGGTGTTATATAAATAAAAAGACAATTATTTTAAAATACTCATGGAATGCTTACAAACACTGATTATATGCTAGTCTATTAAAAAAAAAAAAGCTCAATAAGTTCCAAAAAATAAATGTCATATTATATTCTCTTTGACCTTACATCTAGGATTTAATAATAAATATCGAAAAGTTCTAACCATTTGTTAAACACACACTCGTAAGGAACTCTCACAGAAAAAATGAGAAATCTGAAATTAAAAGTCTACGCAAAGACTGTGCAACAACAGTAAGAACACTAGGTAACAAAATTTATGAGATTAGACCAAAGTGGTAACCAGAGGAGAATTCATAGCCTTAGAAGTTTCCTATTAAACTACTAAGAGTTACAACAAATGTAAGTAGCCAGGCAATTAATAGGCAAGGTGTGGGTTTCCTGCATGGCTGGACAGCACTGCGCTGATTTTCACACTCACTCTGTCATTTGTCTTTATAAAACCCATTTCACAGAGGAGGAAAAGGAAGTGCAGACAGCATGTGTAACTTGCTCCAGGTCACACAGCTGGTAAGCGATAGGGGTGGGAGCTGAACCCAAGCCTGCCTCCCCAGAGAACGTGCTTCCTGCCATCACAGTGGACTGCTGGATACCATGAGTCACTTGTCTGCTTTTAAAATAGCTACACGTTTTTTACGGGAAACTGTTAAATCACAGAAACATATGCTAGTACTTCTCCTAGGAGTCTTTCCACTTCCTTTCTAGTGGCACCATGTTTTCAAAATTTAAAAAAAGTAGAAATCATCTCCCTTGTATCGAAGCTCTGAGTTCGGAAGGTTTAACTCCACAGGTTCATGATTTCTCTTGATTGTGTTTTTCCTCTTCCCGTTTGAAAATCTAACTTGGTCACCTCCCCAAGGATTCAGCAATGGCGATCCTGAAAATTCAGCAGAGAGAATCCCCTAGTGCTGAGCAGGAGATGAGGGGATAAGGGACATGCTGTGCAGACCAAACCCACTGGCTCTGAGCCACAGAGTGAACCTCGGCTCCGGAGCAGGGGCCTTGAGGAGCAGGATATGGGAGACGGGAGAGGAACGATGCTTCCTAGGAATCTGCTACAAGACGGGAACCTCCTCATCTCCTGTGATCCTCCCAACGACCCCATGATGAGGGTTGAGTAGCAAAGTAAAGTTCAGGGAGATTAAGAAACTGGCCTAAGGCCTCAGGAGTGTGTTGGATTCGAACCCAGGTCTCTCTGGCTCCAGCGCCTGTTCCAACTCACTCACTGGTCATGGAATTAGTCATCTTTTCTTGAATAACACCCTCACGCGGAAGGCTTGCCCTCTGCCGCCCTGTGAGGACCAGGGCTGGCTTCTCTGTGTCCTCTCAGGTCCTGGCTCTCCAAACAGAGGCGAGGAGAAGCTGAACAGCATCTCCCCCGCAGCCCCTGCCTGTTCCCTGGGGGCATGGAGAGCCCATTACTTCATAAGGGCAAACCCCACTGTACAGTCGTTCATCACCCCACTCCATGAAACATATCCGTTCCCCCAACCTAAGAGTCCAGGCCGAGGCCACCACATGTGAGGATGGAGAGGACCTCCCAAAGGAAGCCCCCTGGCCAGACCGCAAACCTCAGCACCACCTGACAGAGTCTGCATCTAAACGGCTCATCACTCCCACGAAAGAAACTGCTTCCAAAGCAGGAAATCTACAGTTAATACTGCGTAAGTCCAGGAAAATTCTCAGTATTGTCATCAGTCCATAACTGGCGATATTTAAAAGCCTAAACTGTGATGAAATCATCAGAATAGTCCCTCCCACTTGGACTGGGCCAGTGCTCACTGCAATTAGATACTTATTGGGACTGTTCCTGTATCTGCTGTCTGATGCCCGCTTCAGACTTTATGTAAACCTTTCCGAAGAGGAAATGTCTTGCTCCACGAGCTCAAGTCCCAGGAGCTGGAACAGAGCACACAGGAGCTGCCTGGTGAACATCAGCTGGATGCAGGCCTACTTCAGTCCACAAGATAACCTTATGAAGTACATTCTTATCCTCATTTGGGAGCTAAGAAAGAGACACTGGGAGTCAAGTGATGACTATAATCTGAGTCTGAGCACTCACTATGTGCCAGCTCCTAAACTAAGAGCTTAGCCCTGTTGGTTGATTTGTAATAACCATTCTGTTTTCAGGGAGGCTTTATTTATATCTTTCCCTGGTGGCTTAGATGATAAAGCATCTGCCTGCAAAGTGGGAGACCTGGGTTTGATCCCTGGGTCAGGAAGATCCCCTGGAGAAGGAAATGGCAACCCACTCCAGTACTCTTGCCTGGAAGATCCCGTGGATGGAGGAGGCTGGTAGGCTACAGTCCAGAGGTCGCAAACAGTCAGACACGACTGAGCAACTTTGCTTCACTCACTTTATTTCTACGGAGGAAGAAACGAGCTGAGAGCGCGGCACTGCTTGTCTGAGGCCACACAGCTGGGAGGGGGCAGAGGCAGGATTCTAACACACATCAGTCGGTGCAGGTGGCCATACTGTCAGTCCTTCTCTGACCCCAGCCCGGGTTCTCTGGAGCCTGGCAGCAGGCGAGGCAGGACGGGGCACAGCTGAACCCAGAGGCAACCCGGCCATGGCTCTCCCTGCCCGGTATTCCCCTTTGGGGTCAACATTCTCCAGGAGGACTGACTGCTACAAGGTGGCCGTGTTGTCCACCTCCTCCCGTGGTGGCATGTCTGTCCCAGGTCCCATCGCTGGTGGCCCCCGCCATGGGCTGAGGGCCCAGCCAGCTCTGCCACGTGACATGCAGCTGTGGTGGAAGTGGGAGAGTGTGAGGCTCGGAGCCAGGAGACTGGGAAGCCTGGCCCTGCCACCAACCAGCTGGGTGGCCTCAGGGAAGCCTTTCCACCTCCCTGACGGTGACTGGGGGCAATGACAGTGGCTGTCAGAGCCTCTCAGCTCAGCGTTGGACCACTGAGGTGCCCTTGAAGCTGAGCCTGTCTCCACGGCAAGGCCCCACTTGGAGTGGGTGAGATGCACCCAGCCGGATTTGCCATAAACCATGGATGGCGCCCAGATGCTGACCACGTGTGGCCACCCACCTCAGACGGCCAGCTCTGGGAGCTTTTGTCTCGACTGGGACAGCACAGCTGGGCTGTCTCAGCTCCTTTCCTATTTACACAGCATTACGGCGGCAGAGGACACTGTGTTGTTGACCTTGTTAAGATGGACAGTTACTGGGTCAGCCACTGGCCCTGGCGGCCACGAGGCTGAACGGTGCCGAGGCGGGGGAGGCTAGCCGCCCCTGGGGGGTGCAGACGCGCTGGAGGGACAACCGCAAGGGTAACAGCCACCATCTGTGACAGGAAAGGGCTGGCTTTGCTTGTTCCACTGCAACCTCACAGCAGCTGGCAGGGCACAATAGGTGTTCTCATTTCTTCATTTTACAGATAAGGGAACGGAAGCTTTGAGAGTAAAAGTGACTTGTCCAAGACCACACAGCTTACAAATGGTGGGAATTGGGATCTGAATTCAGGCCCGCCTGACCCCATAAAGCTTTGGGACATGGACGCTGAAAGCTGGGAGGCACTGGCTGGCACAGGGATGAGGGTCCCAGAGTCAGAACTGGCACTGTGAAGACCCCTCCTGTGGCCTGCCGCCCACCCAAGGACGCCGCTGGCAGCCAGTATCCACCCTGTGGCTTGCCTGTCTGCAGACTCGACCTCCTGGGAGAGGCACAGCTACCCAGAACATGTTCTGTTCCCTCTGCCATGCCCCACCCAGGGCCCGGTGACACTGCAGTGGCTCTAACGGGGTGCCAACCAGCCTGCCGTGGTGAGGCAGACGGCCCTGGGGGCCAGGGGTGAAGAGCCCTTGGCTGGCTCTCCTGCGGACGTCTCCCCGGCTGGACGGGTCCCAACCCCAGGGGCGTGTGGCCAAACCTTCTTCCTGACGGTGAACCAGGCTCCCCCACCAGGGGTGTCCACGAGACGCCCCGGCCCTGAAGCAGGGGTGTCATGCGGACAAAGGAGGTGCTCTCCTGAACAGACCCTTCTCTCAGGCTGACGGACACCAGGCCCGGTGGCGTGGAGCCTGCTCGGAGCTGGGCGCTCCCAGCCTCCCAGAGCCAAAGCCCGCGGCTGGCACCGGGCTTCACCACCAGCCCAGAAAGTCACTGCTCTCTTGTTCCTTCCATCGCCACCCGTCTCACTTCCATCCCGAGTCTGGTTTTGGTTTTTCTCACACAGCTATCTATTTAATGAGGAAAATTCTGCTGTGTTGAGGGGAAAAAAAACCCTCCACAGCATAAAAATATGCCACATTTCCATCTTATGCTGTCCATTTTCTCTCTTTCAAAGTTTCAGATGAAAGACTTTTTTCCATGTTCTCCTGTTCTGCTTTGAAAAGCACACTTTCAAACTTCAGAAATGAAGAGTGCTGGCACCCGGAACTATACTTGCGTGGTTTGATCACATAAACTGTCCTGATAAATTTCAAATGAAATAACAGAGCAGCAGCTCATTAGGGTTTTGGGGTTGTTTTTTTTTTTTAAGAGAGCCCAAAGCGATGCCATCAACTGCAGAAGGAGATCTCAGCGGGCGGCTCAGGATCCCTGTCTGATGGAGAAGGCTCTGAGTGTTAATTGGGGCCCACTAATTAGTATCAACCCTGTAAAACATGGACTTCAGAACAAATCCTCATGGAAAGAATATTCCTCAAGTGAAAGGTGTTGGAAGCTGGCTGACATGAAGACAGATGTTTCCCAGGTCTGCGGAAAGGGGGTAGGGCCAGCAGTTCGTGTCAGGTGGTCAGAGACCATGTGTCTTAGAGGAGTGTGTGGCCTCGTGTGCTTTTCTTGGTGTTGGGGCTTGTGAATCACAAAGGCATGTGAGCGCAGCCTTGTAGCCCACGCAGAATTACCTGTGGCTCGAGGTCCAATGAGGGCACAACCACAGCCTCCCCCTGCCCCGGGGACTACCTGGTGATCTACAGGGACAATGGGATGACCTACTGTTTGAAAAGGTTCTCCTGGAGAGCTGCGCGATTGCTTGCCATGTGCTGGGATTCTGACCAGCAGTAAAGGAGGGCAGGACAGAGGGCATTATCCTGGTGGTTATTACTCAGTTGGTTCTGTACTGGACACAGCGCTAAGTAAACTACATGTACTATCTAATTTAATCCTCCAGCAACTCTTATCGGCAGTAGAGAAGAAACTGGCATGTCTGTCTGCCTAACACCTGTCCCCAGTTCTTTGGGGAACAGCCTTCACCTTTCCTTTGTGGAAACCATATCTTCCATACTTGTGACTTACATGGTAAGGCAATTTCATTCCATCCCCTGCCCCAGGGAGGGTAGAAACAAAATTTAAAAGTGAACCATTTGGGAAAGGAAAAGAAACACTCCAAATAATTCATAAGAAATTATAATCACAAACTGTCTACAGACAGGATGCAGTCAAATCACCTAATTCAGATAAAAATTCATAGTCTCAAATGCTTCTATTAATAATGAAGAAATATTAAAATATGAATTTAGTGTTCATTATAGAGAACTAGGAAGAACAAGACAAAGCAAAAGAAAGTAGAAGAAAGCAATTAAAAATATAAAAACCAGAAATAACGAATTTTTTAAAAAGTCCTGTAGAGTGATAAATAAAACTGCAAGTTGGTTCTGTGAAAAAGTCAATAAAGTCGATAATCATTTGGTATGCATGATGGAGGAAAAAAAGAAAGGAAAAAAACGGATGTGCAATGATAGGGATGTGAGAAGGGATATAATTTCAAATATGGAGGAGATGTTAAAATAGTGGTATGTGCGACTTTCATGCCAATGTATTTGAACATGTAGTTGAAATGTGTGCTTACTAGGAAAATCTATTTTCGCAAAATTGCCTCAAGAAGAGGCAAACCCCCTCAACTAACCAAAGAGAAAAATATTAACAAGATTAAGAAAGAGACCATGATTTAAAAGTACAACATCCAAATGGCTTCATGGAACCCATCCATTAAACCTTGAAAGAAAAACTGAATGTTATTTAAACATTTCCAGAGCACAGGAAAAGTCAGAAATATTTTCAGTTCTTTTTATGGCTTGACTATGACCATGATACCAAAACCTGGCAGAGATGGAATAAAAAAAGAGGCCAATATCATTAATAAAGATCCAAATAAAACACTGGCAAGTACAACTTACCAGTGTTTTAAATAATAATAGTAGCAAATCAAATTAGCAGTATATCAAAGAAAAATAAAGCAAATAGGTTTACTACAGGATTGCAATGATATTTCAACAAGTAATCTTGAGAGATGCTGAAAAGTCGCTGATAATTTCAATATCTATTACTGATAAAGCACTGAGCTAGGAACAGACTTCCTTAATATGATAAAGATACATGATAGAAACACAAAGGGAGGAGCAACCCCACGTCTAAGGGGCAGTGGCTGCGAGGGGGAGGAGGACCTAGAGGAGCCATCGCACGTTGAAGGTCAGGAAGGGCGGCGGTGAGGAGATACCCTTCATCCAAGGTAAGGAGCAGCAGCTTTGCTGGAGCAGCCGTGAAGAGATATCCCATGCCCAAGGTAAGAGAAACCCAAGTAAGATGGTAGGTGTTGCAAGAGGGCATCAGAGTGCAGACACACTGAAACCATACTCACAGAAAACTAGTCAATCTAATCACACTAGGACCACAGCCTTGTCTAACTCAATGAAACTAAGCCATGCTAACGGGGCAACACAAGACGGGCAGGTCATGGTGGAGAGGTCTGACAGAACGTGGTCCACTGGAAAAGGGAATGGCAAACCACTTCAGTATTCTTGCCTTGAGAACCCCACGAACAGTATGAAAAGGCAAAATGATAGGATACTGAAAGAGGAACTCCTCAGGTCAGTAGGTGCCCAACACACTACAGGAGATCAGTGGAGAAATAACTCCAGAAAGAATGAAGGGATGGAGCCAAAGCAAAAACAATACCCAGCTGTGGATGTGACTGATGACAGAAGCAAGGTCCGATGCTGTAAAGAGCAATATTGCATAGGAACAAGGAATGTCAGGTCCATGAATCAAGGCAAATTGGAAGTAGTCAAACGAGATGGCAAGAGTGAACATTGACATTCTAGGAATCAGCAAACTAAAATGGACTGGAATGGGGAATTTAACTCAGATGACCATTGTATCTACTACTGCGGGTAGGAATCCCTCAGAAGAAATGGAGTAGCCATCATGGTCAACAAAAGAGTCTGAAAGCAGTACTTGGATGCAATCTCAAAAATGACAGAATGATCTCTGTTTGTCTCCAAGGCAAACCATTCAATATCACAGTAATCCAAGTCTATGCCCCAACCAGTAACGCTGAAGAAACTGAAGTTGAACGGTTCTATGAAGACCTACAAGACCTCTTAGAACTAACACCCAAAAAAGATGTCCTTTTCATTATAGGGGTCTGGAATGCAAAAGTAGGAAGTCAAGAAACACCTAGAGTACCAGGCAAATTTGGCCTTGGAATGAGGAATGAAGCAGGGCAAAGACTAATGGAGTGTTGCCAAGAAAATGCACTGGTCATAGCAAACACCCTCTTCCAACAACACAAGAGAACACTCTACACATGGACATCACCAGATGGTCAACACAGAAATCAGATTGATTATATTCTTTGCAGCCAAAGATGGAGAAGCTCTATACAGTCAACAAAAACAAGACCAGGAGCTGACTGTGGCTCAGATCATGAACTCCTTATTGCCAAATTCAGACTCAAATTGAAGAAAGTAGGGAAAACTGCTAGACCATTCAGGTATGACCTAAATCAAATCCCTTATGATTATACAGTGGAAGTGAGAAATAGATTTAAGGGCCTAGATCTGATAGACAGAGTGCCTGATGAACTATGGAATGAGGTTCGTGACATTGTACAGGAGACAGGGATCAAGACCATCCCCATGGAAAAGAAATGCAAAAAAGCACAATGGCTGTCTGGGGAGGCCTTACAAATAGCTGTGAAAAGAAGAGAGGCGAAAAGCAAAGGAGAAAAGGAAAGATATAAGCATCTGAATGCAGAGTTCTAAAGAATAGCAAGAAGAGATAAGAAAGCCTTCTTCGGAGATCAATGCAAAGAAATAGAGGAAAACAACAGAATGGGAAAGACTAGAGATCTCTTCAAGAAAATTAGAGATACCAAGGGAAAATTTCATGCAAAGATGGGCTCCATAAAGGACAGAAATAGTCTGGACCTAACAGAAGCAGAAGATATTAAGAAGAGGTGGCAAGAATACACAGAAGAACTGTACAAAAAAGATCTTCACAACCCAGATAATCACGATGGTATGATCACTCATCTAGAGCCAGACATCTTGGAATGTGAAGTCAAGTGGGCCTTAGAAAGCATCACTACGAACAAAGCTCGTGGAGGTGATGGAATTCCAGTGGAGCTATTTCAAATCCTGAAAGATGATGCTGTGAAAGTGCTGCACTCAATATGCCAGCAAACTTGGAAAACTCAGCAGTGGCCACAGGACTGGAAAAGGTCAGTTTTCATTCCAATCCCAAAGAAAGATAATGGCAAAGAATGCTCAAACTACTGCACAATTGCACTCATCTCACATGCTAGTAAAATAATGCTCAAAATTCTCCAAGCCAGGCTTCAGCAATACGTGAACCGTGAACTCCCTGATGTTCAAGCTGGTTTTAGAAAAGGCAGAGGAACCAGAGATCAAATTGCCAACATCCGCTGGATCATGGAAAAAGTGAGAGTTCCAGAAAAACATCTATTTCTAGATCTATCAATAAATTGACTATGCCAAAGCCTTTGACTGTGTGGATCACAATAAACTGTGGAAAATTCTGAAAGAGATGGGAATACCAGACCATCTGACCTGCCTCTTGAGAAATCTGTATGCACGTCAGGAAGCAACAGTTAGTACTGGACACGGAACAACATGTTTCCTCTATTTCTTTGCATTCTTGGTTTCAAATAGGAAAAGGTGTACGTCAAGGCTGTATATTGTCACCCTGCTTATTTAACTTACATGCAGAGTACATCATGAGAAACGCTGGACTGGAAGAAACACAAGCTGGAATCAAGATTGCCGGGAGAAATATCAATAACCTTAGATATGCAGATGACACCACCCTTATGGCAGAAAGTGAACAGGAACTAAAAAGCCTCTTGATGAAAGTGAAAGTGGAGAGTGAAAAAGTTGGCCTAAAGCTCAACATTCAGAAAATGAAGATCATGGCATCTGGTCCCATCACTTCGTGGAAAATAGATGGGGAAACAGTGGAAACAGTGTCAGACTTTATTTTTTTGGCCTCCAAAATCACTGCAGATGGTGATTGCAGCCATGAAATTAAAAGACGCTTACTCCTTGGAAGAAAAGTTATGACCAACCTAGATAGCATATTCAAAAGCAGAGACATTACTTTGCTGACTAAGGTTCGTCTAGTCAAGGCTATGGTTTTTCCTGTGGTCATATATGGAAGTGAGAGTTGGACTGTAAAGAAAGCTGAGCACCGGAGAATTGATGCTTTTGAACTGTGGTGTTGGAGAAGACTCTTGAGAGTCCCTTGGACTGCAAGGAGATCCAACCAGTCCATTCTGAAGGAGATCAGCCCTGGGATTTCTTTGGAAGGAATGATGCTAAAGCTGAAACTCCAGTACTTTGGCCACCTCATGCGAAGAGTTGACTCATTGGAAAAGACTCTGATGCTGGGAGGGATTGGGGGCAGGAGGAGCAGGGGATGACAGAGGATGAGATGGCTGGATGGCATCACGGACTTGATGGACGTGAGTCTGAATGAACTCCGGGTGTTGGTGATGGACAGGGAGGCCTGGTGTGCTGCGATTCATGGGGTCGCAAAGAGTCGGACATGACTCAGCGACCGAACTGAACTGACTGCTATCATTTAACACTATTTTGGATGAACAAATCAATGAGATAAGACAAAGAAATGTGGCGTAAATATTAAAGACGCACAAAACACTGTCATTACTTTTAGGCTATATAATTAATCATATCAGTTATGTAATTAAGCAATCCAGGAAAATCAACTAAAAAATATTACAACTAAATAACAGTTAAGTTCAAAGTAGATATACATAAATCACTAATATTCTTGTATCAGCAATCATCAACTAGAAAATGGTAAAAAAAAAAAAAAAGTGATTTAGCATAAAAACAAAACTATAAAACTCCTGGGAGTAAACTTAAAAAGACATATGTAAGACCAATATGAATAAAACTTATTTGGTAGAAAAACTATGTAACATTTAAGGACAGAAATGGTAAGGACCTAATAGAAGCAGAAGAGATTAAGAAGAGGTGGCACGAATACACAGAAGAACTGTATGAAAAAGGTCCTAATGACTCAGATAACCACAATGGTGTGATCAGTCACCTAGACCTGGACATCTGGAGTGTGAAGTCAAGTGGGCCTTAGGAAGCATTATTACAAACAAAGCTAGTGGAGGCGACAGAATTCCAGTTGAGCTATTTCAAATCCTAGAAGATGATGCTGTTAAAATGCTTCACTCAATATGCCAGCAAATTTGGAAAGCTCAGCAGTGGTCATAGGATTGGAAAAGGTCAGTTTTCATTCCAATTCCAAAGAAGAATAAGGCCAAAGAATGTTCAAGTTACTGTACCATTGCACTTATTTCACATGCTAGCAAAGTAATGCTCAAAATCCTTCAAGCCAAGCTTCAGCAGTACATGAACCGAGAACTTCCAGACATATAAGCTGGGTTTAGAAAAGGCAGAAGAACCAGAGATGAAATTGCCAACATACACTGGTTCATAGAAAAAGCAAGGGAATTACAGGAAAACATCTACTTCTGCTTCAATGACTACACTATACCTTTGCCTGTATGGCTCACAGCAAACTGGAAAATTCTTCAAGAGATGGGAATACCAGACCACCTTACCTGCCTCCTGAGAAACCTCTATGCAGGTCAAGAAGCAACAGTTAAAACTGGACATGGAATAACAAACTGGTTCCAAATTGGGAAAGAAGGATGTCAAGGCTGTATATTGTCACCCTGCTTATTTAACTTATATGCAGCATACATCATGCAAAAAGCCAGGCTGGCTGAATCACAAGCTGGAATCAAGATTGTCAGGAGAAATACCAACAACCTTAGATGTGCAGATGAAACCACTCTAATGGCAGAAAGTGAAGAGGAACTAAAGAGCCTCATGATGAAGGTGAAAGGGGAGAGTGAAAAAGCTAGCTTAAAACTCAACATTCAAAAAACTAAGATCATGGCATCTGGTCCCATCACTTCATGGCAAATAGAGGGGAAAAAGTAGAAACAGTAACAGATTTTCTTTTCTTGGGCTCTAAAATCACTGCAGACAGTGACTGCAGCCATGAATTTAAAAGATGCTGCTCCTTGGAAGGAAAGTTATGACAAACCTAGGCAATGAATTAAAAAGCAGAGACATCACTTTTCCAACAAAGGTTCATAGAGTCAAAGCTATGGTTTTTCCAGTAACCATGTATCGGTCTAAGAGTTGGACCATAAAGAAGGCTGAGCACTGAAGAATGGATGCTTTCAAGTTGTGGTGAGGGAGAAGATTCTTGAGAGTCCCTTGGACAGCAAGGAGATCAAACCAGTCAATTCTAAAGGAAATCAACCCTGAATATTTGTTGGAAGGACTGATGCTGAAGTTGAAGCTGCAATACTTTGGCCACCTGATTCGAAGAACTGACTCATTAGAAAAAAGTCTCATGCTGGGAAAGATTGAAGGCAAGAGGACAAGGGGACAACAGAGGATGAGATGATTAGATGGCATTACCGACGCAATGGACATGAGTTTGAGCAAAATTAGGAAAATAGTGAGGACAGGGAAGCCTGGCGCATTGCAGTCCACGAGGTCACAAAGACTCAGACACAACTTAAGTGACTGAACAACAAACATATTAAGTCAATAGGGAAGGGATGGGTCCTTTGATAAATGGTACTAGGACAACTGGTTATCCATTTAGGAGAATATAAAGCTAGATGTCTACTTCATTTCTTAAAATATAATAAATTCCAGATGAATTAGGATTGAAATCTAAATAGTTAAGAAGAGTGCTAAAACAAAAGAGAATTTTTTTATAATCTTGGGGTATACAAAGGCTTAAGTGTGACATGCAACCCCAAAGCCTTAAAATACCGACATATTGTACTACATTAAACACATACACACTTGGGATGATCAAAAAACCAGATCATACGCAAAGCTGAAAGTAGGCAAAATATTTTCAATTTATAAGATAGTCAATAGTCAAAATATAAAGAGCTCTCACCATAAAGGAAAACAACATTATAGAAGATGGTTAATAAGGACGTGAGAGATGCTCAGGCCCCATTAGTGATTGAGGAAGTATACATTAAAACAAGAATTTTTTCCCTCCATTTATCGGGGTGAAAGATTGGTAATACTTAATGCTGGCCAGAGTGCATGGAAATAGTTACTCTTCAATAAGGTTGTAATGTAAAGTGATAGAAACTTTGGGGAGGAGAATTTGGCAGTATTTATCAAAAATTTTAAATATGTATTTTCCAGGATATAGTAATTCCACTTCTGGAAATTTATTCTATACTAATACTCCTACAAGTTGGCAAATATAAACAAGGAATAGTCACTGCACCATTGTTTGTTATTTATAATTATAAAAGATTTCATGGTTTAGATGAATGAATGAATATATATGTACATGTATAACTACATATCCAAACAGGGGAATATTATGTAGCTATTAAAAAGATTAAATATCTATTTCTAAGCACTGACATGTAATGATATCCATAATGTGTTTTTAAGCGAAAAAAAATATGGTATGAGTGACTATACATACACACACATATGAAGGAGAGAATATTTTGTCCTATCTGTTAATGGCAACCATTTTCAGGGATCGAACTTTAGGGTTATTTTCTGTTTTATACAGTTGTATATTTTTTTGGTCTTTAGCTATGAAAATGTACTGCCTTTGGAAGTAGAGAAGAGCAAGATCAATGTCTCTTTCTTTCCTCAAAAAAGCAAACACATTTTTGGCCAGGAGAAGGGATGTAATAGCAGACCCAAAGCTTTCTCGAGCATTCTAGGCTCCTGTTGAAGACCCGGTCTTCAGTTTTTGATGTAAAGGCCACAAACCTTTATTGACTGCCGGAGATCTGTCTCCAGGCCATCGCTCACACTTTGTTATCACCACTGGTCTCCACCTCCAATCCATTCTGCCCTGTGACTTTCTAAAACCCCATCAAACCATGCCCTTCTCCAAGTTAAAATTACCCAAGGACTCTCCTGCTACAGTGGGTAGGTGTTCATGGCTTCTGGGGTGCATCCCTTGCCTGTGTCTCTGGCCTCCCCTTCCACCCTCTGCTCACGGGATCCTCCAGCTGGGCACCGGCCCCTTGCAATTCCCGGGACCAGCCCTCTGCCTCGTGCCTCTGAGTTTGGCAGAGCCCTGGACTCCCCTGGCCCACTCGGCCTCCTTTCCTGGCTGTTCGCAGGCTCCCCTTGGACTCTCAGACTTGGCGCCCTTCCTGCCATTACGGCATCTATCGCACACTCTTCAAGGGCCAGGGTCCTGTCTTTCCCATCTCTGCCTTCTCAGGGTGCAGCACAGAGTAGGGGATGACCAAACAGGACGCCAAGTCTTTATCTGCACACACGTGGCTCTTCATTCCAGCCACCACTATCCCACTGCTCGGTGGACAGGAGTGGCCATGGCTGCCAAGCACCCACTCTACAGCCACCCTGTTAAGGTCAGCCCTGTAGTTCTGGTGTCTCCAAGCTAAATACCCATATTTCTCAGGGCTGGAAAGGGTTTCCAGAGTAGCTAACGTCACCAAAAGGAAATGCAAGATGATTCCCCCAGTGAAAGCCTCGGAAACCTGCCTCATGTTGGGTAGAACCAAGGCTGCCCACGTGCCAAGCAAAACACTCTCCAGCTTGTCTTTCCAACCCTGGCTCAGGGACTTGCGCTACTGTGCACGGAAAAGCTCCCTGGACGTCCGAGGCCGCCAGGATCCCAGCCAGAGAGTGAGCTCACGGACGGCTGCTTCAATCGCCAAAGTATTTTCCACTTCCCCAAATGCGCTCACAGCATCTGTGACCACACTTCACCTAGTCTTTAAGTATAACAAAACAAAACAAAAAAATCATGGAGGCAGAGGCAAAGCTGTCAGATTCAGTCATTACTCAATGGAAACTGTGTAACAAAACACGACATTCTAAACCTCAATCACCAATCCCTGCATTCTCTGGGAAAGGAGCAACAGATTTGTGGAGGGCTGGCTAGATCCAAACTGATTTTCGCTCTCTGAAAGCAAATTCTTTTCTGATTCTGCTGAAATGAAATACCGAAAGACTCTCCTTGGGCCCCTTGGGAAGAAAGGAGACATCTAAGAACTGATTTGGGGTTTTCAAGCTCAGGTGTTTGGATCTCTCCCTGCCTTTCATGATGGAGACGTGAGGATGAGTCTTGTAGGCCTGTCCCAGGAAACAGCATTCAGGGAGCAGGGGTGCCTGCGGCTCCACCTTGGGGGCTCTCTATGGTGCCTTTCTCCAGGTCACGCTGTGTATAAGGTCCACCTTGGCCCAGCCAGGTCCAGGGCCAGCCAGGCCTTTCCCAGTCCTGGGCCACGGTATGTGTCCGTAGGGGACGCTACCCCAGTGGAGCCTGGGAGCCAATCCTACCCGGGCAGGCGAAGCACCTGCCCCCACCAGCAGGGGGCGCCAGAAGTAGCCATGCCCTTGCTAGTTCTGGGATTGCATGCTGGGTGGGAAGGGAGGTTGGAGGGGAACTCAGCAGCCACTGGCTGGGGTCAGGCATCAGACTGGAAGGCCCACCCACACCTACTCTCTGGGTGCTGCCTCTCCCCTGCCTGCTGGACTCAACACCCTTGGGAAATGATTCAAAAAACCTGACCCCCATGACTCTGGGCTCTTGGTCACCTCCACGAGACCCAGACTTCTACTCTGGCTGGTTCTGCAGCACCAGCTTTTCTCAGTCTTGCCTTCTCCTCTTTACAGGGCACTGCCGGTCTACCAGGGTTTGGGGCCAGCGCTGCCCTTGCATACTCAATTGCTCAGTCGTGCCTGACTCTTTGTGACCCCATGGACTAGAGTCTGCCAGGCTCCTCTGTTCATGGGATTCTCCAGGCAAGAATACTGGAGTGGGTTCCCATTTTCTCCTCGAGGGGTTCTTCTCAACCCAGGAGTCCAACTGGCATCTCCTGCACCTCATGCATTGGCAGGGGGGTTCTTTTACCACCGAGCCACCTGGGAACACTACCCTTACTGAGACATTCATTCCTGGCTACATCATCAGGGCGCTTTAGAGATCAGCCCACTCAGTGATGTCCAGCATGAAAGGGCATTCGTGCTACAAATATTTACTGAGCACTTCCCACATTCTGGGTTTCCCTGATAGCTCAGTTGGTAAAGAATGCTGCAATTGGTAAAGAATCCGCCTGCAATGTGGGAGACCTGGGGTCAATCCCTGGGTTGGGAAGATCCCCTGGAGAAGGGAAAGGTTACCCACTCCAGTATTCTGGCCTGGAGAATTCCATGGATGGTATAGTCCATGGGGTAGCAAAGAGTCGGACATGACTGAGTGACTTTCACACATCCCACATTCTAGACACAGGCATATAGTCAGGCATGGTCCCCGATATCATGATGTATACAAGTCGGCAGAAACATTCAACAGAGGCATTAGTCATACAAATAATTAAGGGCAAAAAACTGCTTTAAAAAAATAATACTCTAGTACAGGCTTACTTTGTAATTATCAATTATCCTTGGGTTCCCATGGGAGACCCCAGAGGAGCCAGTGGTATATGAGATAGAAACGGGAAAGTCCCTGCCTTAGCCACTCTCCTCAGTTCTAAAGGATAGAAAGGACATACAGATGTGGGGGCCTGAGAACAGAGCTGACCTAGGGAAGGGCATCTTCCCAAGGAGTGTGTCCCAGGTCCCAGGAAAGAGATCCCTCCCTAGACATACCCTGGATAAATATTTGAACAAACAAACAAATTCCTGCAAAAAGCAAAAACAGAACTGCCCCAAAGGAAGAAAAAAAACCACAGAAGTGACCCTGACCCTTTAAGTGAGTCGTAGGGGCCCCTCTAGCTTGGGTCTAGTTGAACCTGACCTTCCACCACAATGACTAACAATGACGTATGGTAACTGCCTGCCCAACTGCTTCCCTGGGGGAGGAGGAGCTTCGCAAAGCAGGAGGGACTGTTTATTCATGAAATGTCAGAACATCTGGTGTTCTGTCAATTGCTTTCACTTTTTTAAGAAGAAAAATATTTTCTCCTAGTTAATTATGGTACTTAAGTATTAAGACCCAAAAAGAGGATATATGATTTTGGATGCCATGACATTTTGGTCAATGCACACTTTTTCCATAAGTTGATGGGAATGTTTCACCATCACAGACTGAGGGTAGGAGGAGAAGACGAAGACTTTTGGATGAAGTGTTATTAGCAGATCACATGTGCTCTGACCACACTCCCTCGTCAGCAGTCTGTGAAGCCCAGAAACCCCTCCTGCAGACGCCGCCCAGGAGCTGGGACAGAGAGCAGGCGCCCGCTTGGCGACTTGTACGGTTGTGTTGGATGTGGAGGGTGCAGGCGAGCTCCACGGAGGATAGCCTTTCTGTGGGGCCCCAGGGGAGAGGTCACCCAGGCAGGGACTGTAACAGCACACCCAGAGGCGCCTCTGTCAAGTCCAGAGTGGCTGTGGGGAGGGTGCTTCCTGCCGACGACTCCTGGAGCGCCTGGCACCCAGGAAGCAGGAGTCTGCGCTCACTGGAGGTGGGCTGGGTGCGAGGTGAGGGTCCCTGGGGACACCAACAAGAAGGAGGCTGAAAAAAGCTCATCTCAGCTAAAGCAGAAAGCCTGCCTCACGGCAACAGTGAAGGCAGAATATATTGCAAATGTCCTATTTCCTGGGGGGCAGTGGGCATGGCTCTGGATGAAGGCCCACTCTTCTCCCTCCATCAGGGTTTCCTGACAGCAATCTGGCCTGGCTCTCACTCTCAGCAAGACCCTCAGGTGACCTGCTGACACACAGGGCCCAGGAGTGGGGAGCTCAAAGAGGCTCCTGGGACAGGAGGCTGCCTCAGGGCATGGGGGCGGAGACAGGAACCTCAGGCAAGTGAGAGCTGGGAATAAAGACCACGGTCATGAGCTCCTACTGTGCGCCAGGCTCTGGGCTAAGAGCTGCTGCATCTGTGGAATCTCAAGAAGTCCTTATTTAACAGAAGAGGAAGTGAGGCTCAGAGAGGCCAAGGTGTTTGTGCAAGATCGCACAGCACAGGCATGGCGGAGCCAAGGACGCACCCCAGGCCTCACTTTGGAGTCTGGCTCTGACACTCACCCTTCCTCATCCTGGCCCCAAAGGACAACACGTGAATGTGTGAAGCTTGCCAAGGTGGGGTGGGGACACTGGCATTTGTGGGGTGATCCTGAGCCAGGCCTGTGCTCTGGGGCTTAGACATCTCCTCAGTTCATCAACCAACAGGGCTCCCAGGAAAGCATCATCACCCCCGTCACCCGGATGGGGAAACTGAGACGCAGGATGGTAGGGTGACTGTCCAGAGGTCTCTTGGACAGAAGATGGAGAAGCCATGATTGGGATCCAGGTTTGGCTGGTCCCAGTCTGTGTTCAGCAGGAGGATGGGGGGATCCTCCTGTTTTGTTTCATGTCAGGAGCTGAGCCCTATGGTCACTGCACTCTGAGATTCTTAGCCCAGGACTGGAGGGCTGAGTCATGGGCCCTGTCCTCAGAGGGGGCAGCGGTCCTTCTGGGGAATGGAAACATCTCCAGGCCAGAACAGGACTTAGTTCCAAGTGGATTAGCGAGGGCTCAGGCAGGAGAGTTTGATTTGTGGCCCACCAACACACTCCAAATGGCGCCTGGACCTGGGCTCTGGGGATTAGTGGTCCCCTGGAGGTCAGCCTGGGAAGGTAGCCTGGGGTGCCACGCAGGGTGGGGGCTCTGGAGCCAGGCAGTCTGTGGGGAGGGCCAACTCTGCCACTGACTTGCTCCCGGTTG
This sequence comes from Budorcas taxicolor, assembly GCF_023091745.1. Classification (NCBI taxonomy): domain Eukaryota; kingdom Metazoa; phylum Chordata; class Mammalia; order Artiodactyla; family Bovidae; genus Budorcas; species Budorcas taxicolor. The sequence continues at coordinate 157,119,267 of NC_068920.1, read as the reverse complement.
TCTCAGAAAAGCTCCTTGGCCTTTCAGGCACTGAGTTCCAGCCTCTGCAGCAGGGGACGGGGCTCTAATGGTCCCCTCCTCAAGCGGAGGGCTTCCCTGGTGGCTCAGACAGTTAAGATTCTGCCTTCAATGCAGGAGACCCGGGTTTGATTCCTGGCTTGGGGAAAATCCTCTGGAGAAGGGAATGGCTATCCACTCCAGTATTCTTGCCTGGAGAATGCCACAGACAGAGGAGCCTGGTGGGCTACAGTTCATGGGGTTGCAAAGAACTGGACATGACTGACAGACGAACTTTTCTTAAGTGGAGGTGGAATGAATAAGGTGAGGGATGGTTATCCCCCTGAAGAAGGTCACTGCCCAATCAAGGCTGGGGTGATGTGATGACATCAGCAGAAATGACTCTCTGGCAGATCCAGTCTACAGAGAGGAGGACCCAGGTTGCACCTTCCACCCTTTCACATTGTCTGCCAGCTCCCCGCCCAACCCCCCCACTCCCCCCCCCCCCCCACATCCTGTCACCTCCACGGCAAGGGCTGAACAAGGATGGGGCCACCTTGAGAACATCTCGTTCCTGGCTTCTGCCTCCTCTCTAGCCTCCACCTCCACCACAGGGCTGCGAGGGGTGCTCTTGTTTAGGGAAAGGGAACCCTCTCTACCCTTCAGAGTGGCACATGGAATAGGGAGATCCAGGTCTGAACACCCAGCCCATCGGATGACTCCAGGTGAACAGCCTGGCCCCTGGATCTCTCATCTCAACTGCCCTGACCTCACAGGTCCACCCGAGCATCGCATGAAAGAACGTAAGCAAGCCGACACAGCGCCCGACACACAGTGGGCGGTGCATCTGTCTGTTCACTTGTTCCATCATTCATTCAGTCAGGCATGTATTCGTTTTTCCATTCGCTGGAAAGCTGCCGAGCACTGTTTCCACCAACCTCTGCACCGGGCTCCAGGGTAACTATAGTGAGAAAAACCAGACATGCCGCCTGCCTGCCCTCCTGGGCCTGATGACCAAGCGCTGAGTGGATGCTGGGGCTCCCTCTTGTTCACCGAGACCCTGGATCCAGCAGGGAGCTGGCCACTACTGGACCAGCAGAGAGAGCCCCGGGTCGGTGGTCCACAGTGGGAGAGTGCTTCTGTACTCAGGGATAGGACCCTAGGACGGCTGAATAACTGTACCTTCTGAGGACTTCCCTGCTTCCCATAGAACTTCATTTCTTTACTTCATGTCTGCTTTATTTCTGACATGTGTGCTCAAACTAACTAACTGCATAACTAACTGCAGGTATAACTAACTGCATCACAGACACTGTTCCCAGCTTGTACAAAACAACTCGGCATTTTGTAGCTACTGACAAGGAATACAGGGAAGCGGCAGGCTGTGGGCTTTGTGGTCAGGTCAACTGTTCTACGGGACTTGGGCAAATTATTTATTTTATCTGAGTCTTGATTTCCAGTTTTGCAAGAGGAGCATATTCCAATCTTGTTTTGAAGATCAGAGTATGAAAGCATTTACTATGTCACCCAGAACAACAATGATAAAAAGTGAAAGTGAAAGTGAGGTTGTTCAGTCATGTCCGACTCTCTGCGACCCCATGGACTGTAGCCTACCAGGCTCCTCCCTCCATAGAATTTTCCAGGCAAGAGTACTGGAGTGGGTTGCCGTTTGCGTCTCCAGGGGATCTTCCCAACCCAGGGATCGAACCCGGGTCTCCTGCATTGCATGCAGATGCTTTACCATCTAAGCCACCAGGGAAGCCCACAGTAATGATAATTACAACACTAATGACAAGTATTCTTGCCTTGAGAACCCCATGAACAGTAGGAAAAGGCAAAATGATAGGATACTGAAAGAGGAACTCGCCAGATCATTAGGTGCCCCATATGCTACTGGAGATCAGTGGAGAAATAACCCCAGAAAGAATGAAGGGATGGAGCCAAAGCAAAAACAATACCCAATTGTGGATGTGACTGGTGAGAGAAGCAAGATCTGATGCTGTAAAGAGCAACATTGCATAGGAACCTGGAATGTCAGGTCCATGAATCAAGGCAAATTGGAAGTGGTCAAACACGAGATGGCAAGGGTGAATGTCGACATTCTAGGAATCAGCGAACTAAAATGGACTGGAATGGGTGAATTTCACTCAGATGACCATTACATCTACTACTGTGGGCAGGAATCCCTCAGAAGAAATGGAGTAACCATCATGATCAACAAAAGAGTCCGAAATGCAGTACTTGGATGCAGTCTCAAAAACGACAGAATGATCTCTGTTTGTCTCCAAGGCAAACCATTCAATATCACAGTAATCCAAGTCTATGCCCCAACCAGTAACGCTGAAGAAGCTGAAGTTGAACGGTTCTATGAAGACCTACAAGATCTTTTAGAACTAACACCCAAAAAAGATGTCCGTTTCATTATAGGGGACTGGAATGCAAAAGTAGGAAGTCAAGAAACACCTGGAGTAACAGGCAAATTTGGCCTTGGAATGAGGAATGAAGCAGGGCAAAGACTAATAGAGTTTTGCCAAGAAAATGCACTGGTCATAGCAAACACCCTTTTCCAACAACATAGGAGAAGACTCTACACGTGGACATCACCAGTTGGTCAACACAGAAATCAGATTGATTATATTCTTTGCAGCCAAAGATGGAGAAGCTCTATACAGTCAACAAAAACAAGACCAGGAGCTGACTGTGGCCCAGATCATGAACTCCTTATTGCCAAATTCAGACTCAAATTGAAGAAAGTAGGGAAAACTGCTAGACCATTCAGGTATGACCTAAATCAAATCCCTTATGATTATACAGTGGAAGTCAGAAATAGATTTAAGGGCCTAATCTGACAGATAGAGTGCCTGATGAACTATGGAATGAGGTTCGTGACATTGTACAGGAGACAGGGATCAAGATGATCCCCATGGAAAAGAAATGCAAAAAAGCACAATGGCTGTCCGGGGAGGCCTTACAAATAGCTGTGAAAAGAAGAGAGGCGAAAAGCAAAGGAGAAAAGGAAAGATATAAGCATCTGAATGCAGAGTTCCAGAGAATAGCAAGAAGAGATAAGAAAGCCTTCTTCAGCGATCAATGCAAAGAAATAGAGGAAAACAACAGAATGGGAAAGACTAGAGATCTCTTCAAGAAAATTAGAGATACCAAGGGAACATTTCATGCAAAGATGGTCTCCATAAAGGACAGAAATGGTCTGGACCTAACAGAAGCAGAAGATATTAAAAACAGGTGGCAAGAATACACGGAAGAACTATACAAAAAAGATCTTCACAACCCAGATAATCATGATGATGTGATCACTCATCTAGAGCCAGACATCTTGGAATGTGAAGTCAAGTGGGCCTTAGAAAGCATCACTACGAACAAAGCTCGTGGAGGTGATGGAATTCCAGTGGAGCTGTTTCAAATCCTAAAAGATGATGCTGTGAAAGTGCTGCACTCAATATGCCAGCAAGTTTGGAAACCTCAGCAGTGGCCACAGGACTGGAAAAGGTGTTTTCATTCCAATCCCAAAGAAAGATAATGGCAAAGAATGCTCAAACTACTGCACAATTGCACTCATCTCACATGCTAGTAAAGTAATGCTCAAAATTCTCCAAACCAGGCTTCAGCAATACATGAACCGTGAACTTCCTGATGTTCAAGCTGGTTTTAGAAAAGGCAGAGGAACCAAAGATCAAATTGCCAACATCCACTGGATCATGGAAAAAGTGAGAGAGTTCCAGAAAAACATCTATTTCTGCTTTCTTGACTATGCCAAAGCCTTTGACTGTGTGGATCACAATAAACTGTGGAAAATTCTGAAAGAGATGGGAATACCAGACCACCTAACCTGCCTCTTGAGAAATCTGTATGCAGGTCAGGAAGCAACAGTTAGTACTGGACATGGAACAACAGACTGGTTCCAAATAGGAAAAGGAGTACGTCAAGGCTGTATATTGTCACCCTGCTTATTTAACTTACATGCAGAGTACATCATGAGAAACTCTGGACTGGAAGAAACACAAGCTGGAATCAAGATTGCCGGGAGAAATATCAATAACCTCAGATATGCAGATGACACCACACTTATGGCAGAAAGTGAAGAGGAACTAAAAAGACTCTTGATGAAAGTGAAAGAGGAGAGTGAAAAAGTTGGCTTAAAGCTCAACATTCAGAAAACGAAGATCATGGCATCTGGTCCCATCACTTCCTGGGAAATAGATGGGGAAACAGTAGAAACAGTGTCAGACTTTATTTTTGGGGGCTCCAAAATCACTGCAGATGGTGATTGCAGGCATGAAATTAAAAGACGCTTACTCCTTGGAAGAAAAGCTATGACCAACCTAGATAGTATATTCAAAAGCAGAGACATTACTTTGCCGACTAAGGTCCGTCTAGTCAAGGCTATGGTTTTTCCTGTGGTCATGTATGGATGTGAGAGTTGGACTGTGAAGAAGGCTGAGCGCCGAAGAGTTGATGTGTTTGAACTGTGGTGTTGGAGAAGACTCTTGAGAGTTCCTTGGACTGCAAGGAGATCCAACCAGTCCATTCTGAAGGAGATCAGCCCTGGGATTTCTTTGGAAGGAATGATGCTAAAGCTGAAACTCCAGTACTTTGGCCACCTCATGCGAAGAGTTGACTCATTGGAAAAGACTCTGATGCTGGGAGGGATTGGGGGCAGGAGGAGAAGGGGACGACAGAGGATGAGATGGCTGGATGGCATCACAGACTCGATGGACGTGAGTCTGAGTGAACTCCGGGAGTTGGTGATGGACAGGGAGGCCTGGCATGCTGCGATTCATGGGGTCGTAAAGAGTCGGACAGGACTGAGCGACTGAACTGAACTGAACTGAATGACAGCTAATCTCTGTTAGCATTTATTATGTTCCAAGGGTTGTGTTCAGTGCTCCCGGCATTCATTTATCCTTTTAGTCAACAAATGTTTATCAAAATGCTAGATTAGATGCTAGGGAAATGCAAGGAACACACCCGAGACAGCCTCTGCTTCTGTAGGGTTGACCACCTGGAGGAGGGTCAGACAGTCAACAAGGGACTGAACCAATAAACTGTTCAAGTGAAACTGTGATGATAAGAACAAAAAAGGAGACATACAGTCCTCAGAGTAAATGCCCATTCATACATTTTCTAGACGAGAAAACTAGTGATCAGAGAGCTGAGGCAACTGGTCTGAGGTCACACACCTGGCGAGAGGCAGAGCCAGGCCCCACGTCTCATTCAGTGAGTTATTACATCTGGAACGGAAGCAGTGGGTTGAGATCAGCTACAGAGAGCCCCCTGGAACCCAGGGCTCCTCCTCTCGTCTAAGAGCCGCTGCTCACAGCAAAGGTGGAACCAGAGGCCGAGAGCAAAATGACTTAGCTGACTCTCCACTGTGACCTGTGGCCCTTTCCGACCCCAGTCAGAAAGGGAGGGCTTGTCCAGGGTTGGGGGTGGGGTGGTCACTCTTTCCTGGGAAGGCATCGGAGGGAGGAACTCTATAGTTGACAAATGAGTTTAGGAAAGAAATTGCCCCACTGTTGACAACTAACAGTAGCGGGTGTCAGCAGCAGGTGACACCCCAACTGGGCGGCCCCCAAGGAACCCCGGGTGAGAAGATGCGGGCTGCCGCAGGGTCTGGAGCGGCAGGGGAGGCGTGCCTGCCTGGCTCTGCCATTGGCCAGCTCTGTAAGATGAGGGGAATGAGGGCACCTCCTTGGACGGCCCCGTGAGGCTGCAGTGAGACCAAGGTATGCAGACACTGAGGGTGAAGCTGGACCCTGCCCCCCGCCCCCCACCCAGCAAGCAGGTTTCAGTGATGAAACAGACCTCTCTGGAAGGTGGAGGGTTGGAGCTCTGGTTCTTGGTGTGCTTTATTTACCACAACATTATTTTAACTTCATTTATTTACATATCACCTTCATGATTTTTGCCAGCAAAGCACATCTACAGTATAATTTTTTTTAATTGGGGTGAAAGTGAAAGTCGCTCAGTCGTGTCCAGCTCTTTGTGACCCGATGGATGACACAGTCCATGGAATTCTCCAGGCCAGAATACTGGCATGGGTAGCCTTTCACTTTATTGGTGTAAATAAAGACAAAATTCGCCATGAGTGACAATACCATCACAGTGTTGCATAACCCACCACCGCTGGCTTGTTTCCAGAACATTCCATCACTCCAGAAGGAACTCCTAGACCAAGTTTACTCCCCATCCCCCGTCCTAGGCAAGCACTCATCTACTCTCCGTCTCTATGGATTTGCCGTCTCTGGACATTTCACGCAAGTGGGATCATACAACCTGCGGCTTTCTATATCTGGCTTCTCTCTCTTAGCATCCTGTGCTCAAGGACAGAACTGTGTGTCAGTTCTTCACTCCTTCTTACGGCTGAATAACATTCCACTGTATTCCACTGTATTGCTGTCGTTCAGTCACCCAGCCGTGTCTGACTCTGCGAGCCCATGACTACAGCGTGCCAGGCTTCCCTGTCCTTCACTGTCTCCCGGAGTTTGCTCAAGATCATGTCCGTTGAGCTGGTGATGCCACCCGACCATCTCCTCCTCTGTCGCCCCCTCTCCTCCTGTGTGCATGAGCCATACTTTCTCATCTATTTATTAGCTGCTGGGCCTCTGGGTTGTTTCCACCCTTTCCCTGCCATGATAGTGCTGCAGTGGACACTCACATGTAAGTTTTTGTGTGAATACTTGTTTCCAGTCCTTTTGGGTATATAAGAAGGTCTGGATTTGCTGGGTTACTATATATTTTTAACCTATTTTTTTTGTGTGTGAAATCTCGAATTTAATTTGCTAATCACACTAATAACGACACTTAGCTATCAAAGTGAGTGAAAGTTGCTCAGTCGTGTCCAACACTTTTCAATCCCCTGGACTATGGTCTGCCAGGCTCCTCTGTCCATGGAATTATCCAGGCAAGAATACTGGAGCGAGTTGCCATTCCCTTCAGGGGATCTTCCCGACCCTGGGTCTCCTGCACTGTAGGCAGATACTTTACCCTCTGAGCCACCAGGGAAGCCCCGCAAAGTAAGAGGGGTTATCTATGAGCCATCTAAAATCAGGGGGCCTGGGTTCAACCCTGGTCGGGGAACTAGATCCCGTATGCCACAACTAAGAGTTCGCATGCCACAATGAAGATCAAATAGCCTGTGCGCCTCAATTAAGACCTGGCACAGCCAAATAAATACATCTTTTAAAAGTTCTTAAATAAAATGAGGAGGCCACAAGCAGTGCATGTCCACACTCTGGGGAGCTCAGAGCTCATGAACCCCCTCACCTACCGTCCGTGAGGCTGACAGCCCTGGGCACGGTGGGGTGGGATCCTGGGACGTGAAGCCAGGTTGGATGCAGTGGTTACATGATGGGTCTAAAGCACTATGGCGGTGGGGGGCGCCGGTCAGGCATCAGAGCCAGAGAGGCAGCATCAGAGCTGAGAGGTAAGCCTCGAGCCCCTGGGGTCATGGGAGTACGGGGCCCAGAGGAGAGAAGGAGGTGGTCTGGGGCGGGGGGCAGGTGAGGGTGGCCTGGGATTTCAGCAGCAACAAAGATGGCTGCAGAGCTGAAGCCCCAGGAGGGGTCTGGGGCTGGTCACAGGCTGTCCCGTCCTCCATTGGTTGCTCTTAAGGCCAACTCTCTGGGGGCCAGGAGGACAGGGTGAGGCCAAGTGCAGGGGCTGGCCTTGGAGCTCCCTTCAGACAGGCTCCTTCCCGGAGTCCTGCCCCTCTTGGAGACTCCACTTTGGTAATTACGGGACCCCTAGAAAAAAGAGGTTGTTTTTGATGGGGGCTCTTTCATCTTGGACTTAAATTACACATCATGCACTAACATTTTAACTCTGATGTCTTCTGGAATTCAGATGAGACATAAACATACTCCCAGAAGCACAGAGTCTGCATTCATTACTGGGACCACCTTGACCAAATAAGAGGTGTCACCAAATCTATTTATAGCTTAAACATCTTTCCACTGTCTTTCCCCCTTAAAATCGATTGAGGTAGTTCCCGTACAAACAGGAAGAAAGTCCAGAACCAGCAGTCATTCATTCACTGGGGATTCATGCCTGGGGGTCGCCAGCGATCAAATCGTGGCAGGGGAACGTGCAGAAAGAGCACAGGGGCTCTGGGCAGAGAGACAGAGTGGACACAGAAACGTAAATTAACAAATAAAAGCTGCCATTTAAAATCCATTACATCATCACATTTAAAATAAGACTGACGCTGCCAGCTAGCAAGGCTGTGGTGAGACGGGAAAACCCATACATGGCTGGCAGTAGGGTACGACGGTACAACCTTTCTGCAAAACATTAGGGATTAGAAAGCCAGAAGAATTTTGATACCTTTTGACTAAGTAATCCCACTTGTAGGAACATATTCTTTAGGAAACAGTTTTAAAAGAAAGAGAAAACCTTGCACACACACAAAGGTGTCCGCTGCAGGGACATCTACACTGGTTAAAAGCAAAACAAAACAGCAAAAATAAGAAGCTTTCTGATATCAAACTAGGGAAATACCTAAGAAAATTAAAATGAACGACAGGACAAAAATATGGAAACGTAAGTGCTCGAACTGGTAGGGTTTTCAGTGCTTTTAAAAAACCAAGGGTCACCTGGTTGTTAGTGCATTTTTAAAAGGAAGGCATTCATCTTTAAGTAAGATAAAACTTTATTCAAATCACCATTATTTACTGTCAGGTTTGTTTCTCACCAAAGCAACAACAAACACATGTATTTGTTATACATACATGTACATGTGAATAGTCAACAAGTTCCTTACTTTGGGGTTTCCTCCCCAAATACCAGGAGACTTCATGCGTTCCCCTCTTCTCACTTATTTAACTGGTCAACCATCCTGTGGGGCACATGAAAGGCTCGTAAGCCTGCAGTGACTCTGGGAGCATATTTGCAGCCAGGGGCACAGAACTGGGAGCTTCTCCTCGCAGACGGGCCTGCTGACCTCACTCCACCCTCCAGGACGGCTCCTGCCTCCCCCAAGCAGTGCCTGCCCTTCCTGCTGCCCCACAGGCCTTCACCCACGCAGTTAGGTGGGACCACTCTGCCCGGCATCTCAGGCCCACACTTGCAACGGAGGCTGGCACTCACTCGTGAACTTGCCAAACCGCCGTTAATCAGACACTCTACTCTGGGTGCCTGAGACAGAGGCTCCCACACACCTGCATGTTGGGCCTGTGTGTAAGGACTGTGTCCTTACTGGCCCCTGAGTCCCTCTTAGAGCCCCTCTTCCACCTGCTCTGTGGAAGGTGACCAGGCCTCTGATGCTCAGCCCTGGGCTTTTGTCACTGCTAGGTAGGACGGCCACCACCTTGGCTAGCCCAAAACCCGCCCTGCCACCACGATTTACTTCCCAGCACCTGGGGAGAAGGCAGGAGAAAAGGCATGAGGCCCATGTTCTCCCAGAATGTTCCAGATGGATCAATGAGCATTTCAGAGGGCTGTTCCCGTTTTCAGCAATAGACCTCTGTGAGGCTGGGTTTTTGCAAACAGCTGTGAAAAACACCAAGTCCTGGAATGGGCTGTTGAACACAGACTCCAAAATGACAAATCCTGACCAAAGATACATTTACATATAAGGCAGAAGCATGCAGTAAAATTTATGTTGTAATTTTCCATATTCAAAACATTTTAACTAAAGAATTCTTTAAAAAAAAAAAAAACTTAAAAAAACCATGTCAGCAAAAGGCTGGAAATTATTCTTACTTGAGAAAAAAAATAATCCTTTATTCTGAGATTATGGCCTGCTTACATTGTTGGTATTAGAATGTTCTTCCTCGGGGAAACAACGATGATAGTTAATATTCTCTTTCAGTTCAGTTCAGTTCAGTCGCTCAGTCGTGTCTGACTCTTTGTGACCCCATGAATCGCAGCACACCAGGCCTCCCTGTCCATCACCATCTCCTGGAGTTCACTCAAACTCACGCCCATCGAGTCGGTGATGTCATCCAGCCATCTCATCCTCTGTCGTGCCCTTTTCCTCCTGCCCCCAATCCCTACCAGCATCAGAGTCTTTTCCAATGAGTCAACTCTTCGCATGAGGTGGCCAAAGTACTGGAGCTTCACCTTTAGCATCATTCCTTCCAAAGAAATCCCAGGACTGATCTCCTTTAGAATGGACTGGTTGGATCTCCTTGCAGTCCAAGGGACTCGCAAGAGTCTTCTCCAACACCACAGTTCAAAAGCATCAATTCTTCAGCACTTAGCTTTCTTCACAGTCCAACTCTCACATCCATACATGACCACCGGAAAAACGATAGCCTTGGCTAATTTACTCGCCATCAAAAAAAAAAAAAAAGTTGGCAGCCTTGTGAGAGTCTCTAAACTTTTCTTTGTGCCCATGAAACCTGAAGCCTGGACCCACTGGCATGAGCGCACACGTGCGTCTCTGGCAACAGCAGCAGCACGCAGCCCAGTGGCTGGCTCGGAGGGTGCCCATGCTGGAAACCCTGGAGGGTGGCTGGTGATTCAGGCCACCGAGGCGGCCAGTAGGGAGGCAGCTCGTATCTTGCAGGATCTCGCAAACTTAGAAAATATTTGAAGGTTGAGTAAGAAGGAATTTCAACTTGGCACAGATGTCTCAAGCGATTGAGCTCACCTCTTTTTTTCCTGTCAGAGTTTATGCACTGTTGTAGGGTTAGGCACCTAAACCCATCTTACTCGGGGCCTCAGCCCCGCACCCCTCCTCGGCCAGGTGAGTGCAGGTTGCCCGATGCTGCGGGAGGCCCCCAGCCAGTCCAGACACCTGATTTCCAACCTCAGCGGGACCTCAGGCCCCCCCGGACAGTACCCCACAGTCCTGTCCCTCCCTGGTGCTTCTCTTGTTTCCTTTGGTGGCTGGCCTTCCCCAGTGGCTGCCTACCCCCAGGGCCACTGTCCCTCCCTGGGGGCACCCAGCCTCCTAAGTGAAGGCCTGGCTTCCTGCTCTGTCCTCCATTGCCCGGCATGCCTTCTCCAGCCTCCTACTCTCCACCTCTGCCAGCAGGGATTCCCAGACTGACCCCACACTTGTCTAGGTATCTTTAATGCTCCCTATTTATACTTTTTTTCTTTTAAGGTTTAAAAAAAAAGAATATTTCTTTTCTGATTAAAGGGAATTTAGGTTCATCCTGGAAAACAGAAAAGCCTGATGAGAAAAATAATTGCCTGTAACCCCACTGTTGTGAAATAAGCTCTCTTGGGACTTAGGTGTGTCCTTCACATAAACACACTCCTCTGTACAAGCCGACCGCAGGCCGCCTGGAGGTTCTAGTGGATGGTTCCATTGGTAGAAGGCCCAGGGCACTCATTCTGCAGTGGAAGTGGGAAGGTCCCCACCCCGATAGGCTCCAAGGTGTTGTGTTAAGTGCTGGACGCCCCAGATGCCTTCCGGGAAGGCCCCAAGCCCCACTGCCGGCCCGTGGCATGCCCTGTCCAGCCCAGTCACAACCGCGCCCATCATCAGAGCTAGGGCTTTACACAGGTGCCAGCCCGCTCCAGGGTCTGGGCGTGGACATGCGCACATCTGACCCTGTCAGTCAGGCCCTCTCTGCCTCACCACCTTCTCCAGTGCTCCAAAGCTAACACTTAAGTGGGAGGAGGAGGAACAGGACAGACCTCCTGGGGTGGAGAAGAGGGGCTGCAGTAACCAGAGGGCTCAAGCTCCCTCCCCCTTCCCTCCTACAGGCTTGTTGCCGTGACGATGGGAACAACAATCACAGTGGAAACAGCCTACAAGCTGACCTGTGTTCAGAGCTCACCACCTGCCGAGCCTCAAGACCAGGAATCAACATGCGTCACCGGTATTCACCAACGTGTGGACACACTCCACCGAGAGGACCAGTGGTCCAGGCGTGGACATCTGTGTCTATTTTAGCACGCTGTAGCACAGCAGACCCTTAATATCACAAAGAAGAATAAAGCAGATTTAAAGAGAAAACTGAGCCAGGGTATTAGTAGGATTAGTGAAGACGGTCATGGGGACACACTGCATTGTCTCGGATCATCACAGCAGCCGTTCAGTGGACGACAAGGTCGGGGGAGGGTCCGGGCACCCACGGAGTGGTGACTTGGGGTTAGGGTCTGAGCCTGCCTGGTCCCGGTCTCCCACTGAGGACGCCTCAGCTCCTCCACCCCTTCGCCCTCGCTCTGCTGACCCAACCGCTACTCACAAAGTACATTCTCTAAGCTCTGGTCCTGGAGGGGTCACACGACCCAGATGGCTGTTCGGCATCTATCTCCCCACAGGTCTACCCCAGTCCTGTCCACCGGAGGAGCCTCTGTGGCCAGCACAGCTGGGCACACGTCAGGCTGGGTTCAGGAGTGTTTGTATGGTGCCGAGTAGGGACCCCTTCCGAGAAGACCGGGTGGCATGGACGGGTGAAGTCTGCCACCGCCCAGAAGGCACAGCTTCTTCCTCCCTCGGCGGAGTGACCCAGGAAGGGCAGGTCTGTAAAGTTCTCCCAGCCCCAGGCTGCACCAGCAGCCTCCTGGAGCCCGGGGGCACAGGGCAGCTTGTGGACTTGCCTCAACAGGTCCTGCCCCGTGTCAGCACAGGGCAGCATGACCCCGCTTCTGACCAGACCTTCCTCTGAGGCAGGACGAGTCCAGACGAGGCCCTGCAGGCCCTGTGGCCTGAACACACATCCCGGGAAGCATCACCTTCCATCCCTTGGAAGGACAGACAGCTGAGGTGCAGGGCGAGGCCAGCGGGAGACAGAGCCATCCTGTGGGGCCCAAACTCGGGCGGCTCAGCTCTGCCAGCACCAGAACAGACACGAAGACTTCACAGTAGGTTTGAGCTACAACTCAACAGCTGATAAAGGTACTGTCTACCCACCACTCACTGTGACCCTGCTGCACTAATAATAAGCTGGCAAGTCCTCCTGGCTGAGCGCCTGGTGGGTGTCCAGCACTGGGCTTCCCTGAGGGGGCTACCAGCACTACGCCCCCTTTAGAGGTGTGGACACTGAGTGACAGGGGTGCCCGCGGTCACACAGCTGAGAAGGATCCAGACTCCACCCCTCAGTGGCCGAACTCCACGGGACACGTTGCTCTGTGGGCTGATGGCTGGCACAAAGGGCTCTGTTTGCCCGGGCCTCTTTGACAGCTTGAGGATGGCGGCAATTAGTGAGCTTGTCAGACAACTACTGTGCAGGGAGAGCCTGCACCCGGGGTGGTCCCGGCTTCCCCTCTAGCACCAGCCTGGTACGGCAGGTGCTGGTCCGCCCTCTCTCATCAGGACTCCCGGCTCCCGGGATGTGCTCCCGGTTCTCCTAGCAGCTGGATGACCGGGGTGCTCCACGAGCACTGGCCCAGCTGCTGGCCTTGGGTTCTGGGCTCCTGTCTCAGCCCTGCCCCTTCCCAGCCCCATCCCTGTAGCCCCGCAACCTCAGCTGTGAGCTAAGGGGCTGGAACTCCTGGCTCTGACACTTAAGAAGGTTTTGACTCTGTAGAGACCAGTGTGCTACATACACCGTATCATGGAGTATAAGGCTGAGGACATGAGCACTGTCCCCACCGCCTGGACACAGTCCACTCACTCTGCAGCTTGAGGCTCACGCTGCACTCCCTGCAGAGCCCCCCGCCCACCTCAGGCCACTCCTCTGTAAACAATCAGTCCCTTGTGATTAAAGGAGGCGGATTCCCGTGGGCTTCCCTGGTGGCTCAGATGGTAAAGAGTCTGCCTGCAGTAAAGGAGACCTGGATTTGATCCCTGGGTTGGGAAGATCCCCTGGAGAAGGAAATGGCAACCCACTCCAGTATTCTTGCCTGGAGAATCCCATGGACAGAGGAGCCTGGCAGGCTACAGTCTATGGGGTTGCAAAGAGTTGAGCGACTTCATATTCCCGAGGCCTGTGGCCAGCCCTACATCACATCTTCCTGAACACGTGAGCAGCCTGGACTCAGAGAACTTGAACAACCCATCGAAGGTCACCTGGAGAGCAAGGGACAGAGTAGAGCCTAACGCCTCATCTGCCCGACCTGCTGATTACTGGACGCCTGCCCCTCCAGGCTCCGAGCCCCCGGGGCCGGGGACCACGGCTGCTCTGCTCCACCACAGGCACTCAGGAACTAGTTCTTAAATGAAAAAAGGTGATGGGGGCGGAGGAAGGGGGAGTGTGTAAGTCAAGACCCTTTTAGCTGCAAATGACAAAAACTTGCCTGGAACCAGCTTTTAAAGGGGGAAGGACTTTAAGAATCCCAGAATGACTCATAGGACCGGGGAGCTGCACCCCAGAATGGGGGCAGCCCAGGACAGATCCCAGGGAGGCTGATGGGGGGTGGCCCAAGTGGGCGCCTGCAGCCTGCACACAACCCGCTCTCCGCCCCTTGTGCTGCTGAGCCTCAGACCCTGGCCTCGGTCATTCAGACACTCCATGGGGCAGAGGTCAGGCCACCAGTAGCAGTGGTGTCAGGATCTGACCACGCTGCAACCAAGGCAGAGAGATCCCTCGTCCCTGGCTTCAGAGAAACATAACAAGACAAACAGGCAGAAACTCTGGCCGGCCCGTGAGAGCCTCCACCCCGCCTGGCTGGGGGCTGACGTGCTGTGCTTGGGCCAGATTCGGGTGTGGGTGAGGAGGAGGCCTGTGAGAGCCCCGGGCAGAGGACAGAGCTCGGTAACGCTCCGGAGACCCTCCTCCTGTTTGCATCGCTCTCCTCCCTCTTCACCCCTCACCTCCGCTGCCAGGGTGCCCCTGGCTGGCAGTCCTAGCGGGTCTCATCCCGCGAGACACCGCACCTCCCCCACCCTTCTGCACATCTGTGGGAAGTTCAGGCGGCCAGACTGGTGACTCCAAACCTGGGGTCCTTGGATGACTGAGGTTATCATTACTAGGTTATTGCGGAACTGGAGTCCACTGGGCTCCAGACATGAAATGCTTTATTCTCTTCAACACCCACGCCCCAGCTGTGCTGTGTTGACTGCCCTTTCCAATTTTGGGCACCTGGTCCCTCAGTGAAATCTGGGCCAGATTCTATAGCTTTGCAGCCACTTCCCATTATTAGCATAGTCGCATTTCAAGATTGAAGAGTCAGTTCTGTTTATCTGAAGACTTGATTCAAACTCAATTCAAAGCTCATCTTTGTTCACTCTCTCCTTCTTCCTGGGGGCCTGGAGGGGACGGAATGGAAGGTTCAGCTCTTCCCCAAGACCATCTTCTTTGTTTGAACCTCCTTCCCCAACACCTTTCAGACTCCAACAGACCTCCCTGGGCCCCTTCTCTCCCAGGGGATAGTGAGATACACTCACAGGGGTCCACCTGTCACTGTCAGGAACACCTGGTCTGGTCTGGGTCCCTCTGATGCAGGTGATCTGGATCTCCAGCCTGACGCCTCCATGGCTGAAAGGAAGCCAGGCATCCTTACCCTGCCACAAGGGGCACGTGTCCCGACCCTTCTCTAGGCTGAGTGTCCCTCTGCTTAGTGCAGTGGTCATCTGGGTGGCCGCAGCTCCTGCCCAACTGCCAGCCTCTGTCCCCTTCACCTGGAGACACAGTAACGTCTGGGGCGGCTGCTGGCATCCTGGGAGGGCCAGAGCCAATGCGAGTGGGTAGTGAAGCCACCTCTTCCCAGACACCCATGTTCTCTGAGCCTGGTGATCCCACACATGCCCCCACCAGAAACCTCTACCCCAGAAATAGTGGCTTCCCTGGTGGCTCTGCGATAGAGAATCCACCTGCAGTGCAGGAGACCCGGGTTCAATCCCTTGGTCGGGAAGATCCCCTGGAGGCGGGCACGGCAACCCACTCCAGTATTCCTGCTTGGGAAGTCCCATGGACAGAGAAGCCTGGAGGGCTACGATCTATGGAGGTGCAGAGTTGGACACAACTGGGCAACTAAACCACCACGACCACCATCACACCAGAAACAGGCACCAGCTTCCACGTTCAGTGTGACCCGGATTTCAGGGGCTGTATGTCAATCACCCTCTTTCTCTTCTTCCCCAGAGAGGGAAGGGGGCTGAAAAGGACGCAGCTCCCTGCTCTCAGCTGCTGGGGGCATTACTACGCTCCATGGTAGGCTGAGGGTTCTCACGTGCCTGGTCCCTCCTCTGTAGGAGGCACGATTTTCACAGAGGACTCACCCAGAGCCTCCTGGTTTGGCTCTGGGGAACAGAAGCACCCGTTTCATCTTAAATCACCCTTGCTGTGAATCCAGGGCCCTCCCTCCTCTGGGACACCCCCCAGAGTCACCGGGGTGGGTGTGGGGAGGCAGCTGAGACTGGAGGTGGGACCGGAAACCACCACCTCAGTTCTGTTCGACAAACATAGTTACTCCCGGCCGGCCGGGTTGGAAGGGCTGGTAGAGCTTGTTAACAAGACGGTGAGGCATTTCTTTTCACCAAACACTAGCAGCGTGTTTCACAGAGACAGTCCGTGTTGCAACAGTAAAGAAACGGAGCTCTGTGTCAGTTCTAGGGGGACAAGACCTGGCCCCCAGTGACCCTGGGTGAGACTTCTGACTCTCTGAGGCTCGGTTTCCTCATCTACATGGTGGAGATCAGAGTCATTGTGTTCATGACATGGAGTCATGGGTTCCCTGAGGTGATAAAGAGCTTCACCCGGGACCCGAACGTCACAGGACACACAGCAGCAATGATCATTTACAGGAGTTCTCAAAACGCAGAGTGAAGGAGAGACAAGGAAGGGGTCCTGGGTGCAGATGGGATGCTAAGGCGGCCGGCTCGGTGTCCTCAGGAGCCCAGCCCAGCGCTGGGCGCACGTGGGCCTGTAGCGCGCATTTTATGGACTGGGTGGTGTTCTCCTGATTCCAGGAGACTATTAATCTGCTACTTATTAATGAGGTGCTCTGAACACAGATTTATACTGCATTTGGTCCAGCAACCAAAAGAGACTGTGGGTCATTAAAAAAAAAAGAGGAGGAGGAGAGACCTCTCTGTGTGTGGAGGGTGGCAGGCGGAGCCGGCAGCTGACTCCTGGCGCCTGCTGGAGCTGGATGGCGGCCGTGAATGCTTTCTTTCTTAAGTGAAGCTCCTCTCTGTGTGTGCTGAATCACGGCATTCACGGGGGGGAGCAGGGACAAGAGCATTTGCTAAGCGGATACCAGGCATCCGCGGGTGCAGCCTGGTGGGTGGGTGAGGGGGGCGCGGCAGGGGGCTGGAGACCTGGTGGGGCCCAGGCTAGGAAAGGAACCTGAAACCGGCTCCTACGTCCACCCCCCGCAATGGTGGACGCAATGGTGGGTACTGGCGTGGAGGAGGCAGGGAGCCCACGTGAACACAGTGACCACAGACCTTGGCGGGGGAGAGAAAAGGAGAGAGGGGGCCCAAAATAGGCTGCGTGTGTCTGCGGCGTCAGCTGGGAATCACCCCTTCCAGCAAGTCAGGGCTCAAGCATTCTGTTTACCAAACGCTCTGCACACATAGAAACCAGCTGGTCTGGGTTCCATGGTAGAGGGGACAGGGAGGGTGGGTTTCGAGGTGTTGAAAGCTGCTCTGACAATGCCAGGGAGGAGGGCTGGGCCTGGGGGTGCCCATAAGGAGTCTGGCAGAGGACGAAAGGCCACGGCAGGCTGGCGAGTGGGCGGGGTGGGGGGTGCTGTCCCTGTCGGCGCACCCGCCCCGCGCACAGCCCAGCCTGGCAGGTAGCGGGAAGTGGGGTGACGTCTGCTTCTGCCGGCAGGGCTGGCTCTGTGGAGGGGAGGGGGCGCCACCGCAGCACGTTCTGGAGCCTGTGAGGGTAATCAGAACCAGCTGAGGTGGAGCCGCGCCGGCTGCCAGGAAGAGGGGTTTCCAGTGGCAGAAGCCCGGGGAGTTTCTCCACCCAGGCGTGCTCCCCTGCTCCACTACTAATCTCTCTCCTGGGCTGCGGGTGTTGAGGGGCGGGCCTCCCCCTCGGGGTGCTGTGTCTCCCCCAACCCTCGCCGCCCCCTGTCCTCCTCGTGTGGCCAGGCTGCCCGCTCCACAGGCCTTGCAGACGTGGAAGCACCTTACATGCGTGTCCTCGCTGGTGACAAGAACTCTGCGACATGGGTGCCTGGGAATGCCCGCTTTGCAGACAGGGACACAGAGGCACAGAGAGGCGACATGAAGTGCTCAAGGCCACGCCGCTAGGAAGCGGTGGGAAGTCTGGTTTCAGAGCCCACACTTTGTACTAGTACACGGGTAGGATGATGGTGAAAAAACAAAGCACTTATTACACGGCAGGCACTTTGGATGCCTCTTGTCATCTGGTTCTCACGACAACCCAACGAAACCTAGGTATCGCTTTTACTATCCCCAGTTTACAAAGGGGAAAGTGAAGGCGCAGAAGGTAAGGTGCTCGCCCCAGGCCACTGACCAGGAAGGAAAGGCCTTGGGCGCAAACCCAGGTCCCCCTCACCCCAGCACCCACGACTGTGCCACCAAGCCCTTCACTTACCCACCCAACAGCGACGCCAACTGAGCACCCACTGCTATGAGCTGCGCACTGGGGACCCAGGGGTGACGAGGTGACCGCCCACCCTTAGAGCCTGCTGGGGGAAGTGAGAACACCAATCATAACAGGGAACAAATACACCCAAAGTTCCAAGTGTGAAGCAAAGTGTATCTGCCCTGAGTAACACTTCAGAAGGCTGTTTTTGTTTTTGTTTTTGTTTTTTATGAGGGGGGAGGGGTGTTTGATAATTTATAAAAGTTAATTCTGGGGGCTTCCCTGGTGGTTCAGTGGTAAAGAATCCACCTGTCAATGCAGGAGACATGGGTTCGATACCTGGTCCAGGAAGATCCCACATGCCCCAGAGCAACCAAGCCCGTGCGGGACAACTATTAAGCCCACGCTCTAGAGTTCGGGAGCCGCAACTACTGAGCCCATGTACCCAACTACTAAAGCCCCCACACCCTAGAGCCTGTGCTCCACACCAAGAGAAGGCACTGCAATAAGAAGCCCACACACCACATCTAGAGAGTAGCCCTCGCTCGCCCTGACTCGCGAGAAGACCATGCAGCAATGAAGACCCAGCACAGCCAAAAATAAACAAATAAACATTATTACGGAAGAGTACTTTCTACAAGATGATTTATTATTTTTTCATGCACCTTTATTTCCTATTCTGTACCCACAAAGCAGCTGGAAGTCAGAGAAATGTTAATAAAATTGGTCAAATGAACCCTGTTTCACAGTTCAGACACCACTTTTCTGCTTAAACACTACATTTTCCCAGGTCATTTTGGTGGAGAAGGGAAGGGTGACAAAGCCACGAGCTGGCTCCCAGGAACGGCTGCAAAAAGCCAGACCACACTCTCCTGGTGTGGCACATAACCGGGACCCGCACGCGTGCAATGGCCATCAGAGGTGGGGATGGTCTCGGCTGGGCGCCCAGACTCACCTTCTTGGCAAGCTCGTCGACCCTGAGCAGTGGTCCCCACAGTGCGGTCCACATGGGAACTTCTTAGAAATGCAAAGTCTCAGGCCCTACCCCAGACCTACAGAATCAGACACTCGGAGTGGGGTGGCGGATGAGGCCTGGCAAACTGTTCTAACAAGCTCGCAGATGATTCCAAAGTTGCCGAAGCTCGAGCATCTCTGAGCTGGGAGGGGCTGAAATGATATGCACCACAGACCCAGTGCCCACTGACTGCCAAGTGTGTGTCGAGGATGTGACATGCCAACCATCCCAGGGACTATGGGCACAAACAGCGCTATCCTACAAGGGAAGCAATGAGGGTTGCAGCTTCCCTACCTTGCCCATCCTCGTGCTGCTGGGTGGCTGAGAGCATAAAGCCTGTTACGGTTGTGGACTTGGGAGGCAGACAGGCCCAGATCCAGCGTGGCAGTGGGTCGACTCCCTAACCTCTCTGTACTTGATCTATGTTTATCACTGAAAATGGAAGACAGTAAATAGAAGCTCTCCTGGGAGGTTCTCTTTCTGAGGATTCAGTGAAATGCTCCACGTGAAAGGCTTCCCACCACGCCAGGCACACTGTGTGGGCATGGCAGATGCAGATGTTTCGTGAGCGCACAGACCCCGTAAGCCCTGAAGGCCTTTGAGCCCCCACAATTGCTGTGATCAAGTACAGGCACTGACTCTCATGTACTTCACTCGCAAGAGAGCTCTTTAGACCAGGGCAGTGCCCTGCTACTCTTATTTAGGAATAATCCTGTTGGATTTCTGGGGCCTCGGCTGGCGAGAAGCAACAGATTCGGAGAAGGCTGGGAGGTGGGAAGGGAAGGTGACTGCTGCCATGGAAAGGAGAGCTAGAAAAGTAACAACAAACACAGCTGCCTGGAGCTTACAGGCAGTAAAGTCAGGCTATTCAAGATGGCTGAGTCACCAAGCAGAGTGTGATTAGCCAAGGTTTTCAGAGGCTCGTGGGCGGTGTGTGTGTGTATGTCTGTTGAGGGAAGTCTGTGTGAAAAGCTTAATTGAGAATGGATAAAAATTTCAAAGCATTGGATGTTTCGACAGATAACTTGGTAGCTTTCGGTCACCCTGATGATCTAAAATGGCTAGGTCCTTGGAGCCTGGAGAGCAGAGGCTTCCCTGTGACAGAGGCAGGTCACCGGAGTCTGAAAGGCCAGGCTCCTGCCACCAGACTGCCCAAGTTCAAGACCAGTCCACCATGTAACCACTCTGACCCTGGACAAGTTAAGGAACCCCTTAAGCCTCAGTTTCTTGACTTATTTCTCAACTGAAAATGGAGTACTAATAAAGGAACCAATCTCATGGGGATCGACAAGCCCTCAGTAAATGTTACAAGTCACGTCTGTGTGTGCACATGTGCACTGCCCACGAGCCTGCTTCCCACCAGGTGAAGAGGATTATCTTCTTTGGTTAAGCAGGCTTCACGTGCAGGCTGCAGGTCAAGGCAGGGGCAGGGAGGCACTTCTTTGACAAAAGGACTGCTGGTTGCAACGGCCTGCGGGAGTGGTTCGAGACTGAAGGACGGGCAAAGCAAAGAGGGAAGACTAAAAGAGGCCATCTGGAGAGACACCGAATGACCAGTGCCCTCCTGAAGTCCCAGTATGTTAGAAACCCGAGGTGACAGGGCTCCCAGTTACTGAAGGAGAGCCAGCATTTACTGAGTGCCCACAGTGTGGCAGGCGTTGCACAGGCTATCTGCACTCCCACGGATCCACATACTCCAGCCATCTTGGGAAGGTGGTGTTACCATCCACAGTTTTTAAATAAGGACACTGAGACGCAGGGGGGACAGGTAACTTCCAGAAGGCACATGGTTACTAAGAGGTGGATGTAGAATTCAAACCAGGCGTGGCCGACTGCTCTCACACCATCTCGACAGTCACGGTCCAGAGGGAGGGAGCTGGCCATACACACCATCCTCACCTTCTTCCCACCCTCTCATCAACTGCTGGTACCTGCCACTGGCCAAACCCAACCGGAAACGAGAAGGCAAGGGAGCCCACGGAGGCCATCCAGACAGGTCAGCCTCGGGGCACAGGGCAGGGTGCTGAAGGGCAGATCCAGACAGCAACTGGAGAATACCCAGCACAGGTGAAGCCTGCCCCTTGCCTTCCAAGGTTTCAGCCTCAGAACTGGCCCAGGGTGGGTGGGAGGGAGGGCAGTGAGGTGGTCTGCACACTTAGTGGGGCTGAAGCAAGCCTTCTGCGCCAGCTGCCCCTACTCCCTGTAGGGCCTGTATGGGGGCCCCTGGGATACCCACCCCAAACCTATTTGCCACAGAAATCAGGGTAGGTCTGGGAGCCTTAAGCCCAGAAAGAGGCAGAAACAGTCCACCCTGGTTTTGAAGGGCCACAGCCACAAGTTCTTGCCTCTTCCTGACAGGACCTGCTACGAAGTTCCCCTTCCAGTTTTGGGGCAGCAGAGGCATGAATCTTTGCTGAAAACAGTTTTCAGGAAGCCCAAGCGGACCCTGAGCTGCCCACGTCTCTCTAGACAGTAACCTTGTGAGCATCTATCTCAGGATGAAAACAAACCAGTTCAAGGAGTGGGGTAACTAAATGGACTTTTCCAGTCCACGTCAGTCTGAAGGGACACAGGATCACATCAACAGCAATTCAAACGTATTTTCTAGACCCCACGAGCATATCCACAGCACCTCACCCTCATTCCCAAGTTCCCCCAATTATTTCTGCAGTGTCTAGGTTGGGGTCTCCTCAGTCCAGCTCCTTGTTGGTATCTGTTTCTCCACCCTCCTAGAGGCTGGTGCCCAACATAACTCAGCTGTCAGAGCTGGCTGTGGTCAGGGCTGCCAGGGACAGCTGCACAGGGTGTGCACTGCCCAACTAGATAGGGCGGTCATGAGTGTGGGTTACTACCTCAATTCCCGGAACTCTATTTCTATGGCTCTTGCGTAGTAAATCTCTGGGTGCTAAACAGTGCAGCTTGATCTTCACCGTATCACAGTCATGTGGGTTTCTGTCAGCTCTTCCTCCAAAACCTAGCCTAGTCCAACCACTGGTCACTATCTCCTTGACTCTGCCCTGGTGCCAGGCCCCTTGCTTCTCAGTCTCCTAATGCAACCATGCTCTCAGCTCCATTCTTATTCCCTTTGGACCACTCACCACCCAGCCCCAGGAGCGACAATGAGAAAATATGGAACAGTGCCCCTCATTTTTCTGCGTGCATCCCCCCAGAGGCCTCCACTGCACCCTGAATCCAAACCCGAGACCTCCCCTGGCCCACAGGACCTGCCCGCCTGCCTCCCTGCCCTCTCCTACTCAGCCCCTCTGCTGGGCCACACTGATCTTTCATTTCTCAGAAGGCCAAGTTCACTCCCATCCCGTTGCTTCTGCATGTGCTATTCCTTTGCGTGGCTGCCTCCTTCCGGTCTTTGGGCCTTGGTTCACGTGACCCTCCCTCCTGGAAGCCTTCCCTGAGCACCCTGTTTAAAATAGCCTCCTTCCCACCCCATCTTTCCTATTCCAGTAACTGGTTTTATCAGTCTGGAAATTATCTCATCTCTTCATTGTCTGCCTCCTCAAAGAGATGCGCGAGCCAAAGGGCCAGGGGCTATGTCTGTCTTGTTCACCGCTGCGTCCCCAGCACCTGGCACTGCAGAGCCATGTGGAATAACTGAGAGGACGTCCCCTATGAGGGCGGTGGCCTGGCCCTTCACTTTGCTCCATGGCTCGTGCTGAGACCTGTGGCCTCGAGTCTCACAGTTCAGCACTGCCTGAGCCCCAGCCTCACCACCACTGTAGTGAAAAGAGCCCCTCCTGCCTCTGCGGACAGCCCTCGCTGCCCGGAGCGCAGGCTGCTCTCTGGAGTCCAGGCCAGACTCCGGCCCTTCCTGGCGGCATCAGAAGTCCCCGTGCCTGGGTCTGCATCTCTGCTCCATCACTTCATCTGGTACGCCCTCAGGCAGGCCACCGAACCTGCCTCCACCTTGTTTTTTCCTCGGCCCAGAGCTGCTGTGAATACAAACGAGGTAATTCACAGCAGCCCTTCGCACCGTGCCTGGCACTGGGCCAGTGCTCACGCAGTGTCAGTGTGTCGTCTCCATTACGAGTTCCCACGATGTTGCCCCCACGTGTTCCTCCCAGGACCCAAGAGCAACTGTCCTCATACCTGCTAGAGCAGATGAGAAAACATTATGTTTTCCCATAATTCAGAGATACCGCCACCCCCCTCCACCACACCACCAGTGCTGGCTCATCGCTTTGGACTCCAGTTCTGATAACCTTAGGGTTCACTGAGAAAGAGGGAATCATGGATCTACAGAGAAATAGTTAACATCTGTATCCACAGAGATGCCCTATCCCTGAGGAACTTGCTGTTCAGGAGGGCAGATCTATAGTGAACATGACCATGGAGGGGGCTGGTGGGGGAGTGAGGGAGGGGGTGGTGGTCAGCGCTGAGCGGTGGGCCTGGGGGCTGTAAACACGCTGCCCAAATACTACACAGAACCTCATGTCGAGTCAAGATGGATTTTTACTGCCAAATGAACGTGTGCCAAACTTCTTTAAAAAAAAATAAATAAAAGGCTTGCTGGGTGTTTTGTTTGTTTGTTTGTTTTAGTGATTTGGGATTCTGAATTTGTGGAGCAGTCAGGGCTGAGTTATCCATCGGGTGCAGCAGGCACAGGGCCGGGGGTTCATGACACTATCAGGGGCCCCCCAAAATGTTCTAGCTTCTTTCAAAATGAGAATTAAACAGTGAAGTTTTAGGTCAGAAAATGCTTCAATATATAATGGTAATGTATTTCTCCTTACACCAACACAGTCACAGAAGATGGTTTTTAGTATTTCTAGTGGGGGAGGTGCTCACAGAGTGCCCAGGGCCAGGGGTCGGGGGAGGAGTTGGGTCCCACCTAGAGCAACACCCGCACAGACCCCGGGAGGACTGAGTGAGACGAGACCAGTGAATAGACCGGCACGATGCCCGGTACATAGTGAACAATAAATGACGGCGATAATAGCGATCATGTTTTCCCAGTCTCTGCTCCTTCATCTATCAAATGGAGTATCTGCTGCCCTCTCCAGCCCCAGGCCTGCCGTGAGTCTCAAGGGAGATAAAAAATGCCGAAGTGCTTGGGGACAGGCCGTGCCATGCAGGGGAGAGGAGCCAGGACTGGGGACACCACCATCACCCACTTGCACCAGGAATTCGAGCGAGGGGATGTCCCTCTGCTGCCCACCTGCACCTGGCAGGACAGCTCCGAAAGGCCCATTGCAGGCCCTGCCTTCCTTCCTGTACCTGCCTGGCAGACAGAGCAGTGACGTGGGGAGGGCGTGGCTGGGGGGGCACCCAGGAGCCACATCAGTGGAGGCGGGAGTTACTCAGGACCCCCAGAGCCAGCTTGGGGCGGACCCAGGGCAGCCCATCAATGGTTTAGGCACAGCCTTGCCATGTCAGGGCAGCTGTCTTTCTCTCCTTGGTCTCCTCCCCACTCTCCTCCTAGCGTGCGCAGTCTCTCAGTCGTATCCCATTCTTGGCAACCCCGTGGACGGTAGCCTGCCAGGCTTCTCTGTCCGTGGGATTAACCTGGCACAGATACTGCAGTGGCTTGCCACTTCCTCTTCCAGGACCTCTACCCGACCCAGGGACCGAACTCCTGTCTCCTGAGGCTTCTATATCAGCAGGATTCTTTACCACTGAGCCATCTGGGAAGCCCACCCCCTTCCTCCTAGACAGACTCCCAAATAGGGGGGTCCATGCTGCCCTCACCCCTAAGACCCTGAGTCAGGAACCCGGGATGAGCTTTAAAAGGCTAGTGTTCCCCTGCAGTCATTCAACGGACATCAGTCACGTGCTTCCACGCACCAGGCCTTGGGTGAGATGCTCAGGCCAGAGCCCAGACCGAGGCAGCCCTAGGCCCGGCCCCCGGATCTCTCTGATGACACCAGCCCATCTCCCTGCCAGCACCAGCATCTATGTTTAGTGGCCCCACCTGACTTCATGCCTGGGAAAGCTCACTCCATCTGTCTCTTCCCAAGAAGCCCTCATTTATCTGCTCTGCTGCCCTGTTGGGTCCCAGGACCAATCAGCCAGGTCAGCATCAGCTCAGCGGCTCCTTGGGACGAGAATTTCAGCAGGTGTCTGTCTGTAAGGGGGTTGGGGTCCTCCCCCACAGACTGGAAAGCTGCCTCCAGCCCCTCATTTCCTGAGAGCACAAAGGTCCTACTGACACAGACCACGATGCTCCAGAGGCAACTGTTTTTAAATTTTTTATGTAAGATGGGGATGATTTTAAACAGCTTCGGGAATTTTCTGTGAAGGTTCTGTTATGAAGCTACAAAAGAAAATCAACGAATGCTAAAATTAAATCTCTACTCTCTCTGCTCCTCGGTCTCCCCTCCTGGGGATGAGCCCCCATGTCAAGCAATAGGGTGAGAGGGCAGCGATGAACCAAACGAACGAACATTCCCTAAAATATCGTTATAAAGACAAAATGAAAACTCGTCAACTAAAGTCTCAGCAAATTTTCTCTGGGCAAACTGAGCTGGAGCCCACAGTTGGTGCTCAGATGGGGCTTAATAAGTATCTGTTGCCAAGGTAGCAGATGTGGCAGGTGACGTCCAGGCCTGAGGAGAGGTGCTGCCCTGACTCTGCCCTCTGGCAGGCGGGCTGACAAGTCGGGAATGAGATGGGACTTACGCAAGCTGAAAACAGGCTCTTCAAACTGCTTTTGTAACTGAGCATGTGCCCTGTGCTGACATTTGGATAGACTGGCCTGGCAAGCACTTAACAGAAACAGTGACCTCAAAGGGCTTTCCGTGTGCCGGGACAGCCTCTGTGACACTGGGCAGTACAGGAACACTGCCTTAGAATCTTCCCGTAAATGAAGCCCCCTAACTTCTCAGCAGGAAACACACAGTTACCCTGCCAAGCACGAGGCAGCAAGTCATAGGACCCGACCCCAACACCACCAGGAGAGGAGAGGACCAGATGGCTCACTCTCAGCTCAGAGGCAGCTGTTTCATTAAATCAGATGGATGGAGGCTTCTGGCAATTTCACAGCCTTGCCGATGCTCAGACACTCCCCTACGCCTTCTGAAGACCAGCTGACCGGGAGACGAGGGGCCCTGCCTTTCAATCCCTCACCCATGGTTCAACTTCACTGCAGCCATGATCACTAAAAACTGCCACCTTTCCTCGAATCTGAGAAGTCGTCAACCATTAAATGGGTCGTGTTCTAACAAAAAAGAAACAGTGCTGCCAATTAAACCCTGACATGCTATTAACTTTAAGATGCCCCCTGATTCCAGAGATCTCAAGAACAAGAAAAAAGCATTAAAAGGCTAGAATCAAAGAAACGCAATTTGTTTCCAGGACAACACCATAGCGTGCCTGCTGCTGTAGTGCTCTTGACGTAAGTCTTCATCTTGGTCCCATTTCTGCCTAGCAGCGTGGTCTGCCGTGAGGAACCTCACTTTGCCAAGCCTCACTCTTCTTGTTAGTACAACAAAACAGTAATACTTCCCTCATAGAGTTTCAGGAGAAGAAAAAAGATACCTGTAAAATACTAAGCTTGATACCCAGCACATCACAGGTACCTACAGTCAGTTCAGTTCAGTTGCTCTGTCATGTCTGACTCTTTGCGACCCCATGGACTGCAGCACGCCAGGCTTCCCTGTCCTTCACCATCTCCCAGAGCTTGCTCAAACTCATGTCCATCATGTCGGTGATGCCATCCAACCATCTCATCCTCTGTCAGCCCCTTCTCCTCCTGACTTCAATGCTTTCCCGGCATCAGGGCCTTTTACAGTGAGTCAGTTCTTCACATCAGGTGGCCAAAGTACTGGAGCTTCAGCTTCAGCATCAGTCCTTCCAATGAATATTCGGGACTGATTTCCTTTAGGATGGACTGGTTGGATCTCCTTGCAGTCCAAGGGACTCTTAAGAGTCTTCTCCAACACCACAGTTCAAAAGAATCAATTCTTCTGCACTCAGCTTTCTTTATAGTCCAACTCTCACATCCATACATGACCACTGGAAAAACCATAGCTTTGACTAGACAGACCTTTGTTGGCAAAGTAATGTCTCTGCTTTTTAATATGCTGTCTAGGTTGGTCACAGCTTTTCTTCCAAGGAGCAAACGTCTTTTAATTTCATGGCTGCAGTCACCATCTGCAGAGATTTTGGAGCCCAAGAAAATAAAGTCTGTCACTGTTTCCATTGTCTCCCCATCTATTTGTGATGGGACCAGGAAAGTTGAGTTTTAAGCCAGCTTTGTCACTCTCCTCTTTCACTTCCATCAAGAGGCTATTTAGCTCCTCTTCACTTTCTGCCATAAGGGTGGTATCATTAGCATACCTGAGGTTATTTATATTTCTCCTGGCAATCTTGATTCCAACTTGTGCTTCATCCAGCCTGACCGTTCACATGATGTACTCTGCATATAAGATAAATAAGCAGGGTGACAATACTCAGCCTTGACATACTCCTTTCCCAATTTGGAACCAGTCTGTTTTTCCATGTCCAGTTCAAACTGTTGCTTCTTGACCTGCATACAGGTTTCATAGGAGGCTGGTAACGTGGTCTGGTATCCTCATCTCTTTAAGAATCTTCCACAGTTTGTTGTGATCCACACAGTCAAAGGCTTTGGCATAGTCAGTGAAGCAGAAGTAGATGTTTTTCTGGAACTCTCTTGCCTTTTCCTATGATCCAATGGATGTTGGTAATTTGATCTCTGGTGCCTTCTGCCTTTTCTAAATCCAGCTTGAACATCTGGAATTACTTGGTTCATGTACTGTTTAAGTCTCACTTGGAGAATTTTGAGCATTACTTTGCTAGCGTGTGAGATGAGAGCAACTGCGCAATGGTTTGAACATTCTTTGGCATTGCCTTTCTTTGGAATTGGAATGAGAACTGACCTTTTCTGGTCCTGTAGCCGCTGCTGAGTTTTCCAAATTTGCTGCCATACTGAGTGCAGCACTTTCACAGCATCTTCTTTTAGGACTTGAAATAGCTCAACAGGAATTCCATCACCTCCATCAGCTTTGTTTGCAGTGATGCTTCCTAAGACCCACTTGACTTCGCATTCCAAGATGTCCGTCCGGCTCTAGGTGAGTGATCACACCATCATGATTATCCGGGTCATGAAAATCTTTTTTGTACAGTTCTTTTGTGTATTCTTGCCACCTCTTTTTAATATCTTCTGCTTCTGTTAGGTCCCTACCATTTCTGTCCTTTATTGAGCCCATCTTTGCATGAAATGTTCCCTTGGTATCTCTAATTTTCTTGAAGAGCTCTCTAGTCTTTCTCATTCTATTGTCTTCAGCTGTTTCTTTGCATTGGTCACTTATGAAGGCTTTCTTATCTCTCCTTGTTACTCTTTGGAACTCTGCATTCAGATGGATGTATCTTTCCTTTTCTCCTTTGCTTTTAGCTTCCCTTCTTTTCTCAGCTATTTGTAAGGCCTCCTCAGACAACCTTTTTGCATTTCTTTTTCTTGGGGATGGTCTTGACCACAGCCTCCTGTTCAATGTTACCAACCTCTGTCCATAGTTCTTCAGGCACTCGGTCTATCAGATCTAATCCCTTGAATCTATTTGTCACTTCCACTGTATAAAATCATAAGAGATTTGATTTAGGTCATAGCTGAACAGTCTTTATTGGTAAAGGTACTGATAAAGTTCCATCTAGTCAAAGCTATGGTTTTTCCAGTAGTCATGTATGAATGTGAGAGTTGGACTATAAAGAAAGCTGAGCACCGAAGAATTGATACTTTTGAACTGTGGTGTTGGAGACGACTCTTGAGAGTTAAGAGTTAAGACTCTTGAGAGTTAACTGAATTAAGGACACCCACCAGCTGGTTAGTGTAGGGTAGGTTGCCAACAAAAGCAGGCATATAGAAGGTTTGGGTGAGAAGGCAAATTCCACCGGGATGTGGAGAGGTCCAGTTCCTGAAAAGCAGGAGTAGATTGTATTGAATTAACCCTCTCGTCTTGGACTGTAAGGAGATCCAACCAGTCAATCCTAAGGGAAATCAGTCCTGAATATTCATTGGAAGGACTGATGCTGAAGCTGAAACTCCCAATACTGTGGCCACCTGATGCAAAGAACTGACTCATTTGAAAATATCCTGATGCTGGGAATGATTGAAGGCGGGAGGAAAAGGGGATGACAAAGGATGAGATGGTTGGATGGCATCACCAACTCAATGGACATGGGTTTGAACAAGCTCCAGGATTTGGTGATGGACAGGGAAGCCTAGTGTGCTGCAGTCCATGGGGTCGCAAAGAGTCAGACAGGACTGAGAGATTGAACTAAACTGAACTGAGCAGTCTAGTGGTTTTCCACCCTTTCTTCAATTTAAGTCTGAATTTTGCAATAAGCAGTTCACGATCTGAGCCGCAGTCAGTTCCCAGTCTTGTTTTTGCTGACAGCATAGGCTTTCTCTGTCTTTGGCTGCAAAGGATATAAGCAATCTGATTTCAGTGTTGGCCATCTGGTGATGTCCATGTGCAGAGCTGTCTCTTGTGCTGTTGGAATCGGGTGTTTGCTGTGACCAGTGTGTTCTCTTGGTAAAACTCTGTTAGCCTTTGCCCTGCTTCATTTTGTACTCCAAGGCCAAATTTGCCTGTTACTCCAGGTATCTCTTGGCTTCCTACTTTTGCTTTCCAAATTTGCCTGTTACTCCAGGTATCTCTTGGCTTCCTACTTTTGCTTTCCAGTCCCCTACAATGAAACGAACATCATCTTTGGTGTTCACAGGTGCTCTAACAAGGCGTTCGAGGACACACAGTTCTTTTATTCTCTAGTGTCCTGGTGGGTACACTGAGTTGAACCAACCTGCAAATTACTGGGGCTGATATTTCCCAAAGACTCTGACCAAGAACAGGGAGGGCAGACAACTGAATTAAGGACACCCACCAGCTGGTTAGTGTATGGTAGGACGCCAACAAAAGCAGGCGTACAGAAGGTTTGGGTGAGAAGGCAAATTCCACGGGGATGTGGAGAGGTCCAGTTCCTGAAAAGCAGGAGTAGACTGTATTGAATTAACCCTCTTGTCGGTAACAATGATGAAAGCTGGACAATATACAAAAGACAACTGCTCTTGAAAGCACTTGAGAGCAATCCAAAGAAGCAACCAATAGAAGCTGGAGGGGATATGGTCCTTGAAAGACATGAAGCACACTAGGGTATTTCCCTGTTCATGGTGGTACACTGAACGATGAAACAGAATGCAGCCGTGTTACCAGCTGGGAAGAAGAGGAAGACACTGGACCCTGAGGATGGAGACTGAAGGGGAAAACGCTAGAAAGGAGACAGCCACAGAATGAGGAGCTCCAAAATTACCAGACAGGTTCCCTTGAATCCTTATTTGACTCCTAAATTGTACACATGGAGAGAGAGAGAGTTCATAGAGCCCAAAACAAAGCAGTGACTGAGAGGCAGAAAGTTCAGCAGCTGCCTGAAAGATGGAGTCTGGAGTTCAAGCACTGCCAAGTTAAATGGGCTTAGCCAACGGTTACGGCTCCCAACTTAATCCTAGAAAGGCCATGCCTTATTATTAAAACCAGGATTAAGGGTTATACTCTAGGATTACGGGCAAAATAAAAATAAACCTACCTGAACAAAACCTAAAAACTTAGCCTGCCCAAAAGCAAGGTAATACGCCAGTAATTTAACTGCCTGTCAGAACAAAATACACCATTCTGGAGAGAAAGACAGTAAGATGCTGAGTCTTTTCAACATAGGATCCAAAATGTCCAGCATATGATTTAAAAATTATAGGCATGTGAAGAAGCAAGAAAATATGATCCATGATCAAAAGAAACAATAAAATTAGACCCACTGATGACCCAGATGTTGGAATTAGTATACTGGGATTTTAAAATGTGTCTGTGTGCATGTCTGTATGTGCGTGTGTGTGCGTGCACACATGAGTGTGTGTGTGCTGGGATTCCCAGGTGGTGCTAGTAGTAAAAAAACTCACCTGCCAATGCAGGAGACCTAAGAGATGCAGGTTCAGTCCCCGAGTTGGGAAGATCCCCTGGAGGAGGGCACAGCAACTCATTCCAGTATTCCTGCCTGGATAAGCCCATAGACATACATGCATGCTAAGTTGCCTCAGACATGTCTGACTGTTTGCAGCCCTATGGCCTGTAGCCCACCAGGCTCCCCTGTCCATGGGATTCTCCAGGCAAGGATACTGCAATGGGTTGCCATGCCCTCCTCCAGGGGATCTTCCCAACCCAGGGATCGAACTCGTGTCTCTTAGGCCTCCTGCCTCTCTTACATCTCCTGGAAGGCAGCTTCTCTACCACTATCAGCACCTGAGAAGGAAGCCCCTTAAAATGTGTACATATCATGAATATGTACAGGATTTTCAGGAAATGGAGGACAGAATGAACCAGTGGATAGAAAATCTCAGAAGAGAAATGGGACCCATAAAGATAAACCAAGTGGCAATTCGAAAACCAAAAGAATACAGCACCTGATGGAAAACATAATTTGGACAACATTAACAGCAGATTAAACACTGTAGAATAATGGATCAGCAAACTTGAAGCCAGGTAATAGAAATGATCCAAAACTGAAGCACAGAGATTTTTTGGGAAAAGATAAGTAAATGGAGCTTCAGTGACCTGTGGAACAACTCAAGTGTGTAAGTGGAGTTCCAGAAGGGGAAGGGAGAGAGAATTGTATAGAAGAAATATTTGAAAGAATAATGGCCCCCAACCTCCCCACCCCCATAACACATTCCCAAATTCAGTGAAAAATACCAACCCACAGATCTAAAAAGCTCAGTGAATCCCATGCAGAAAAAATACAAAAAAAAAATCACATCATCATCATATTGCTGAAAATCAAAGATAAAGAGAAATCTTACAAGAAGTTAGAAGTTAGAGGAGAAAAGACCCCCCTTTCCATGTATAGTGAAAATGGCATTCCACTCCAGCACTCTTGCCTGGAAAATCCCATGGAGGGAGGAGCCTGATAGGCTACAGTCCACTGGGTCGCAAAGAGTTGGACACGACTGAGTGACTTCGCTTTCCATGTACACAGGAAGACAGCTGACTGCTCCTTAGAAACAATGTAAGCCAGGAGACAATGGAAAGGGATTTCAAAAGTGCTTGCTGCAAGGATAAAATCAATTTGGGATACATGAAGCCTGAAATCCTGCTGAAAGGTAAGACTCTGGGGCTGCAAGATACAGCAAAGCCCCCTCCCAAGCACCCCTGTTTATATAAGCACCCACATCATTCATGCACTCCCACCCCCCTCCCACCCCCCACACATGGTTATCTCAGTAGACCATCCCAACATTCCCAACAGGAAAAAAACAAAAAACAAAAAACTGTAACTGTCAGGAATGTGACAAGATAGAAAAAACATGAAATCATTTATACAAGTTGCGGGACACAATTAAGATTGCTGGTGTTCTGCCACCATGTAAATGTCACACTTTTCTTTCATTCTGATAAAAACTATAAAAAAGGAAAAGAAAGATTCCCTGCTCCTTAAACGCGTCAGTCACTGGTCCAGCACACAGGTGGAAATGCAGGGATGGTGCTCACGGAGGGGTCAGGAGGATTCTGAGATGGGGGAGCCATCAAGGTAGCAGCTCGGTGAGGATGTTCTGGGTAAGAGAAGGGAGGGAGAAGCAGCGGCAGCAGCAATTCCCTGAGCGATGCTGGAGGCTGAGGGCCGGGCATCGTGCTAAGTGCTTCAGACACGTTATCTTAGTCCTCACACTGAAGCCCTAGGAGTCAGTATCATCGCTGCCATTTTGAATGTGAGGAAACAAAGTCTGAGAGAGAATCAGGTTGCCCAGGTTAGTGACAGAGCTGGGATTTGAGCACAGTTCACCCTCCCCCATCAGCCATTCGCTATTCACACCTCTGTGCTGGGCTGGATGAGAGGAGAGCACCACATGGCCCATGCCACCCACAGCCCAGTGCTCAGGGGGCTCCCAGACAGCTAAAACGAGCAGAGCCAACGTTTGCAGCAGAGTCCTAGCTATTGTGACTTACAATTAACATGTCACATTGTAGCTCATTTTCGCAACAGCCCTTTGAGGTCAATTCTTACACCACCTTCATTTTCCACTTGAGGTAAATGAGGCTCAGAGCTACCGGTGGGGGAACCAGGATCTGACTCCCCAGCTCACGCTCCCCAGCACCATGCCTGACTACTGGGGTGTTTGCCACCAACAGGCCAGGAGTTGAGCAAAGAAAGACAGGGCACGGCCACCCTGGTGCTCCTCCCCCACTGCATGGGACCCTAGCAACTTGGAACTGGGAAAGCAAATGTGTTTAGCAACCAAGGGACTTAAGCTACACCTATTCCCAGGGGCGGGAAAACCTAGGAATCCCCCTGCCCCAGGGGTCCCGTGGTGGAGAAGGCAATGGCACCCCACTCCAGTACTCTTGCCTGGAAAATCCCATGGATGGAGGAGCCTGGTAGGCTGCAGTCCATGGGATCATGAAGAGTCGGACACGACTGAGTGACTTCACTTTCACTTTTCACTTTCATACATTGGAGAAGGAAATGGCAACCCACTCCAGTGCTCTTGCCTGGAGAATCCCAGGGACAGGGGAGCCTGGTGGGCTGCCGTCTATGGGGTCGCACAGAGTCGGACACGACTGAAGCGACTTACCAGCAGCAACAGCAGCAGCAACAGGGGTCCCGTGGCCTCCCAGTCACCTCTCTCTCCAGAGTGTCTCCACCATTGCCCAGCGGCTCTGGGGCCTCGGCTGCAGGGCCTGTCAGTCCAGTCTGTGCTCAATGCCAGCGTGGCCTTAAAAATAACCGCAGGCCGGAACTCTGCCCTGCTCAGAACCTTTCAGTGGCTCCTGACTGTCCCTCGGAAGAAGTCCCCCTCTGACAAGGCCTTGTCCTCCGCCATGTTCCCCTTCTCTCCTCCAAACTGCACCCCTCTCAGTCCCTCACAGTTGCTCTTGCCTCAGGCTCTGCTCCTGCTGCTACTGCAGTGTAACAAATCACCACCAAAATTCTGTGGCCTAAAATAACCATTTCCTTCCCCCATGGGTTCTGTGGGTCAGGAAGTCAGACGCGGGACACCAGGATGGTTTCTCTCTGCTTCCGGTGGCCTGGGGTCTCGGCAGGAAGACTCTCTAGCTGGGGAATGACTCAATGGCGAGGGGACTCTTTCTCCCATGTCTGGGGGTTGGTGCTGGCTACCAGCTGGGACCTACAACACACATGGTCTTCGCGTGGCAGCTTCTGGGTAGTTGGACTTCTCCGGGTCCAGCTTGGCCCACGGCTCCAACACAGAGTGTGCCAGCAAACGAGGCAGGCTGCCTTTTTTCACCCAGCCTTGGCAGTCAGGCGGTACTACTTCCACTGCTTCTTCAAGCAAGTAAGAGACACCTGGATATGAGGGGAAGGAGCAGAGACCCTGCCTCTCAGTGGGAGGAGTGTCAGGGTCTCACTGCAGAAGGGAGATATTGCCCGGACCGTCTCTGAACCTGACGCACTATTCTCTCTGACTGACAGGCTGTTGTCCTTCCAAACTCACCACCTGCTGACTCACCCTTCAGGTTTCAGCACCACTTTGTGCTACATGCCCTGACTGTTTGTTCAGGCCTCCTGCTCAGATACTCCATGTGCCCAGTGCTTCTTGTGTGCCTCAGTCTGTCTGTCTGCCTCCCCTCCTGCATGTGAGCTCTGTGAAGACAGGAATTTTGCCTATCTGGTGTTGGCTCAGTGAAAGAATTAGTCGCTCAGTAATGTCCGACTCTTTGTAACACCATGGACGGTAGCCCACCAGGCTCCTCCGTCCATGGAATTCTCCAGGCAAGAATACTGAAGTGGGCAGCCATTCCCTTCTCCAGGGGATCTTCCTGACCTGGGGCTTGAACTCGGGTCTCCTGCATTGCAGGCAGATTCTTTACCATCTGAGCCAACAGAGAAGCCAGAGCAGATTCTGAAAAGGAAAAAAAAAAAAAGAAACTTTCTGGGGAAGAGAGTCAGAGAGAGAGAGAAGGAGGAGGGAGAGAGAGAGGGGAACATGCCTGCACACAGGCTGTCAAGGGTGCCACTCAGGAGAACTCAGGTGCATCCCAGCCTGCCTTGGCCCCACTGCCATGGTTCCACCAGGACCCTCCAGGCCCTTCAGAATACCTACAGAGTCAGTGGCACCTTCACCCCCATAGTCCCTGTGCGCAGGGTCTCTGTGCCACCCAGCTGTCTGGCTAACGCAGCAGGTAGCCTGTAAGATGCTGGGGTCTTCTGGCAAAGACTGATTTTCTAAAAAGGGATGGAACTGAGAGATGGAAAAGGGAGAAGGTCTGAGCAGGATGGGAGAAACCGAGGCAAGAAGGAAAGTCTGTTCCCTGCAAAGACCGGAGTGGCGATCCCATGGAGGCAAAGACCTCGGAGGACCCATTTTCCCTGGACCAGGAACATGACACCCTGTGCCTAGGGGTGTGGTGAACCCCATTAAAGTTTCTCTCCCAACTGGTAGCCAAATATCATCACCACCACCACCACCACCATCAATCAATTTTTTAAAAAAAGGAAAGAAGAGTTACCATCAATGTTGCACGTGGCTGTTGTCCAGGCAGAGGACAAGCCAGCCCCCAGACGCCCCTATGCAGGACTCGCCTTGGTGGCCCCCAGCAGGCCTGCCCACGCCCACGGATCTGTAGCATCGCTCACTTCGCGGAGTCCAGGGCTGTCTCCTCTCCTGCTCTGACTCTACCAACATTCACGAGCTCATCTCCACTGCCCTTGGAGGTAGATTACTCATCTCAGCTCACTTACTGATGCACGAGAGGGATGTCCAGAGAGACCAAGTGACTTAATCAAGGCCACTCAGGTGGGAATAGACGGAGCGTCTCTCTGGCGCCTCCCTACCTCCAGCCTGTCCTGAGCCACTGCTTCTCTCTAACTTCACAGCGTGGATCCTGCTGACTTCTGTGAAGACAGCCTGGGGCTCCTCCCCACAGGGTTCAGAGGTGAGGGAAGTCTCCAAGAAGGGAGGCTGATGGGGAGAGGCTGTCTGTGCGGGACTGCCCTGCCTACACGCACCCCCCCCCCCCCCCCAACACACACACCCGGGGCTCTGCAGGGCAGAGTAGCGGACAGGAAGCGACCCAGGGGAGGACCCGGCTCCCGGCTGCCTGCACAGCTGGGGCGGACCTAAATCCATTACCTGAGTCAGAGGGGATGCTCTCTGCCTCGGCAGAGCGCACCCGGGGCTGCCCGGGCTTTTGGAAGCGGCTGGGCCAGGGAGCAGAGCTGGCCAGGCTGCTCATGCCAAGGAAGGAGAGGGCCCGGAGAAGCCGCCAAAGCAGGCTGGGGCGGGAGGGGCCGGGCCAGCTGGGGCCGGAGCTAGTGTGACATCACCGGGCGGCCCGCCTCTGTCTGGGGCTGAGGGGAGGCCCGGAGCCTTTCTGGGGCCTGGGGGATCCTCTTGCACTGGTGGGTGGAGAGAAGTGCCTGCAGCCAACCAGGGTCAGGCTGTGCTCACAGTTTCCTCCGGCAGCATGTAAAGGCTCCACAAAGGAGTTGGGAGTTCAAGTGAGGCTGCTGCCCACAGCCGAGAATGGACCCTGAGCCCTGAGTGGTGCTGCCTGAGCCCCGGACCTGCAGAGCATGGCAGTGGGGCAGCAGCCTGCCCCCGAGAGAGAAGGCAGGTTGTGAGCTGCACGGCAGGACCCCCAGCCAGCCCCACTCCCTGGCTGGAGCCCCGCTTTGGAGCAAGCAGAGGCCAGTGAGGCAGGACTACTCGGCGGCCGACTGGGTCTGGTCTGTGACTTGGGGACCCCTCCTGGAGGCCATGGCCAGGCTGCCCCGCTGACGGCCGAGTGAAGCATGTGAGGAGCGGCCCCGGAGCCAGGCAGGAGGGACGAGGTAAGGGGTGGGCTCTATGGCACCCTGAGGGACACGGGGTGAGAGGCAGCAGCTGGCCCTGGGTCTCTAGGTTCAAGAACTCTGACCCCCTCCAGCTGGGGAGGGGGGTGTTTGCAGCTGGGCCCTCCTGCTTTCACTTGGGAGCCCAACACAGCAGCTGCCGGCACAGGACCTGTGGACACCTGGGCAGAGCGGGGTGTTCGGCGGGTGGGGCTGGGGGGCCGTGAGGTCATGGCTGGGCTTGTAAGGGCTTCATCAGTAAGCCTCACTCTCCTTCAGACAAAGAGCCTTTAGGGTGAAGGCAGGCGGCTCCCGGCAGGGTTCAGCCTGCCGGGTGCGGGGTGTGTGCGCGGCTGTGAGCTTGTGTGGAGCGGTTCCCTTGACGGGCCAGCGGGCCCAGGCGTCGCGGCCAGCCGGGCTGGCCCGAGGACTCGCGAAGCTGTTTTTCTGTTTCGGGTTCCCGTGCACTCTGGCTGGCGACTCTACTGCGGCAACAGCAAAAGCAAAAGCTGTCCTGCGAGTGCCAGGAGCCCTTGTTCAGAAAGGTCCCCGGGGGCTGAGCAAACTCCGCTCCCGCCCCTGCCCGGGAGGAGAGGAGCTGAGGGATCCAGAGCCCGGAGGCACAGCCTCTGTGCCTCCACACTGCCCTGATCTCCGGGCGCGTCCCAGGACACCTGGACCCTCCTCGCAGGGGACAGGACGGGGCAGGGCCCCGGGTCTCCAGCGGGCTGTCCGTGGGCTGGCCAGGACCCGGGAGGATGAGGCTTTCCCTGCACCAGTCAGCAGGACAGCGCAGGCTCTGCATTCCGAGTCCCTTGAAAGCACTCGTTAGATAACATTTCCAAACAGAAATTCTTCGCTGATCCCTCCCTTCTCCTCTGTGATATGTGTGTCACGGGTCAGCAATTGCCTCTGCTGTGGATTAGGAGAGCTCCCAGAGGCCAGTTCGGTTACTTAGAGAAGGATCTCCTTTCACCAGGGCTCTGCGGAAAGTTGAGAATGCCACTTCCAAAGCTGGCCAAATGCTCCCCACATGTATTTTTCTAAATTGAGACAGAGGGAGGTAGGGCTCACAAGCTAGGCTGAGACCCTAGCTCTTCTTCCTAGAGCCAAGTGACGCTTGCTGATCATTTAGCCTCTCTAAGCCTCAGTTTCCCTATCTGTAAAATGGGATAACAGTAGTGCCCTTCTCTCAGGGCACTTACATGGCACTCACCAACTGGTAGAGTCCTCCACAACTACCCTGTAACGCAGGTACTTGTTAGTCATCACCATTTCACAGGTGAGGAGACTGAGGCACAGAGGTTAAGTGTTGTGTCCAAAGCCACACGCTTCGTGTCGGCACCAGTGTCTGAGCCAGCACTCTGAGCCACACACCATTACTCTCCAGGAGGAGCACAGGAGCATGACCCGGAACACCTTAGCACAGTGCCTGGTGTGTGGCAAAGCCTCAGAAAACCTCTGAGTATTACGAGCCATAACTATTAGAATCACACAGGGGAGAGCAGAGAGCCGGACTCTGGACACGTCCTGCTGGGGTTGTCAGAAGTTCCGAAAGGCCCAGCCAAGGCTATGACCACTACCTCCAACCACACTGGGGGGCCTCCCAGGAGCCTGTGGAGGGGGGCTTCATGTTGGGGCCACATGTCCAAGTCCTGGAAGTTCACAGGGAGGAGGAGTGTAAATGTACCAACAAAAGGACCACAGGTGCTTCTGATCCCACCCCTACAGGAAGAGCATCCTACCCCTTGCAGGGCACTGTACCCCTGCCCGCTGGTCCTCTCACCTGAACCAGCTGGCGAGGCAAGTGAGCTACCGCTGCACTGCTCCAGGGTCCACAGCAGGAAGACCAATGCCAGGCCTGTCCTGGGGTTGCAAAGGAGAGGCAGCGACCCCTCCCCCAGTCTCCACCCCAATCACCAAATCTGTCCACAAGATGGCCAAGTCCAGTGGACTTCATACCGGCCAACAATGGTGCATCTTAGCCCAGGACAGTGGCTTCACTCCTGTGGCCCCAGAGCTCTCAGTGGTCCCTGAACTCTTGGAAGCATTTGGAAAAGCTGGCATTGAACAGACACTTCTCCAGCACACGGCCTCTGGGGCTGTGGAAGCTGCAGGTTTCCTGGCTTAAGCCTGGATCCATAGCGGCTCACTCTGCTCTCTGGGAGTGCATGTGTGCCAAGTCACTTCTGTCGTGTCTGACTCTTTGTGACCCTTTGGACTATGGCCGGCCAGGCTCCTCTGTTGACGGAATTCTCCAGGCAAGAATACCGGCGTGGGTTGCTATGCCCTCCTCCAGGGGATCTTCCCAACCCACGGACTGAACCCGAGTCCCTTATGTCTCCTGCATTGGCAGGCAGGTTCTTTATCACTAGCGCCACCTGGACAGCTTGGGCCAAGCAGAGGCTCTGATTGACCTCACGAGCCTAACATGAGTGAGCTATTCATTACTCAGTAAAGGCAGGCAAAGGTGTGTGAAGCACATGGTCCAGGAGGGGTTTTCGCTACAACCTACTGGGAAGAGCAACTAAGCCATCTCTTCCTCCACTCCTCCATCCCACAGTGATTTACTAAGTACCACTGGGCTAAGTAAGGCACACACATATCTCATTTCATCCTTGCTACAACCTCAGGAGGTAGGTTTCAGTTTTAGCGTCCCATTTGACAGAGGACAAAACAAAGGCTCAGAGATGGTGAGCAACCTGAGCACCAAGGGCATACAGCTGATGATTCTGTGGGACTTGAACTGGTTGGTGCGGCTCCGCAGGCCATGCCTTTTCCCGCCTCACTTCACTGGCCTGTTCAAAGCGTCTCACGGCTTTTGGTTTGGCTGGTGTCCTAGAGACGCTGTACCACTACATCTGAAAGCCATGTGCTCACCCGATTTGGGTGCGCCATCTGTCCTAGAAGTCTACCTCTGAGACAGTACAGGCCTCATCACCACCCCTCTTGCAACTGAGCCTCATCACGGCTACATAGCGTGCTTGTGGTGGTACAGTTAATGAGAGGTGGGACCAGATTCCAAGCCAGGCTGTCTTAGCTCTGAACCCTGCACACCTGGTGATCTGTGTGGCTGCCCCTCACCCCCCCACCACCCTTCACGGCAGCACCATGGAACTGCACCAGCTCAGGGCAGAGCCTTGGGCCCCCAGTCATCCAGGGACCGTTTCCCAAGTCCCTGCTTAGAGACTCCAAGGGCCGCAGAGCCTGAGCTCGGGTCTTCAGGGCCTGCACTGGCCACACTTGAGCAATTCCCGAGAAAAGACCCGGGAGCTGCGACTGGCAGCCCCAGCAGAACAAACAGAGCCGGCAGCAGCCCCGCCCAAGGCGAGCACATTCGGCTTCTAGCCTCTCTCTGAGTCACAGCCCACTTCACCCAAACCCATCTCGATCGAGAGCAGTCAGACGGGGGAGGAGGGGCTCTACTTGCCTGAGCCTACAGCCCAGTGGGAAGAGGCAGAAGGTGAATCTAATTCACAGCAGTGGGAGACTCGTAGGGAGGAGGCGTGTGGTGCTGAGAGAGACCTGTGAGATGAGCGGTACTGTCCCATTTTACAGAAGAGGAAACTGAGGGTCAGGGGGTGCAGCGCTTCTGCCACGGTCTCTCCACCGGTGAGCCAAAAAAGCGAGGATTCAAACCCAGATCTGGGCCCATCCTGCCCCAGCCCACTGCCAGCCTGGACAAACACACTGCGGCAATCTCAAGAATGAATCAATTCATTGAATAGCATTTCTTTTTTTGTGAATTTATATAAAACACCCCAAATAGAGGGGTCATTCAGATCCTGGCAGCAAGCAGTTTGCGGTGGTAGAAGGGTCACAGCAGAACCTCGTTCTGAGGGTAGTTTCTGTGACAAAAACCACATTCCCACACAACTCCAAGCCATATGACTGCCTTAATAACAGCCTTGCGGGGTGGGGGGCACACTAAAATGCTACAATGTCCTGTTACACGTACACATCAACTGTAAGCACACACTCTGATCACAGATGTGTTAACGTGCTGGGTGGGGGGAGCCAGGCCTCTCACAATCAAGCTATTGTGTCGGGTCAACGCTCTGGAGAAACCAGACTTTCTAGAGGCCAGCAGCCCCAGAGCCCCCCAACTTCCCCCAGAAAGGCACGCCCAAGACCACCTCAGGAAAGCCCAGAAGGAACTTGGTTCTTGTCTCTGAGAGACGCCTGAGGACCCGCCCGGCTCCAGGAACGACCAAAGTCCTGCCGGAGATGGTCCACCTCCAGCCTCTGCGAGCAGACGGTGGAATCTCTGTCATCGCTCACCTCCAGGACCCACTCAGGGACAGGCAGGGAAGGGATCTGGATGAATGAAAGAGGGAGGGAAGGAAGGACGGAGCCGCAGACCCAGACGAACGAGTCTCTCGCCTCCAGCTGCCACAGAGCTCCAGCCCGGCTGTGCTCCCAGCCCCCTGAGCCACCCTGTGGGGGCCTGGTACCCAGTGTCACCAGCACCTGCTCTCTGTCTCACCTACTCCTGTGGCCCATTGAGGGCAGGCATCTCCCTTGCTCCTGATCTATCTGGTCCCCAACACAGTGGCTGGCACCAGAGAAATGCTCAGGAAGTTTGTTCATTGAGGGAATGCCTTGAATTTTCTGTTTAGTAACCCAGGTGCCATCCTGGCTACTGGGTATTCAGAGCGGGAAACCACCCTGACCTCACTTTTAAGAAGCCCATAGTCTGGGCAGAGAACCAGATGACAAGCTGGGTCTCCGGTGCTATGACAGAAGCAGCCAGGGCTGCTCCTGGAAGCTGGAGGAGAGAGGGGGCCCCTCCCCAAGAATGGCCGGCTTCACCGAGAAGGTCAACGGGCAAGGAAGGCAGGACATGGGGAAGGTGCCGAGGCAGAAAGAACAGCACGCGCAGGGGCAGGGAGGCAGGACAACACAGGCTCTGCCTTCCAGCAGGACACTGACGAGGCCTGTGAGGCTGTGAGGTTTAGAAAGATAGGCCTGGAGCAGTAGGCAGGCCAGCAAGGCCCGTGTGGGTAAGGAAGCTGGCTCTGGAGCCAACACATCTCTTCCAAGCCCAGCTCCACTACTTGGGAGCTCTGAGGTCTGGGCAAGGCTCCACCCTTATCTCTGTTTCCTCATCTGTGAAACGGGGATTATCACGGCCCCTGCCTTATAGAGTTGCTGGGATCGGGGACGGAGGCACAACGTGCTCATTGTCCCTGTGCTGGGGATGGGCCCTGCAACAGGGCCGAGGTGGTCGTGGGGCCGGCCACTCAGCCTGGCTGGAAGAGCAGCCCCAGGCAAGGTTTGGATTTCCCAGGAAGCCGCCCCAGGGCACCGCTGTCCACCCAGTCCCTGGCTGCTCCCTGGCTCTCTTGGATCTGTCCCCTCAGATCGAAGGCCCCAGAGCACACGAGGCACGGCCGGAAATGCAGCAGCCAACTCAGGAGCTGGGCTCTGAAATGGCTTCTGCAGCTCTCCACCCCTGCTCTGCTGGCCGGGGCTCTTGGCACCCGAGGGATCAGTGTGCAGGCTTTGGGATCTTTCAAGATGGCTCCAAAATAATGTACTATGGAAAAGGAACAGCGGCATCCTTGTCTCCCGGCAAAGGCAACCAGCTCCCCGATCCTGAACCACATCCTCTCCTAACATGATGACCTCACAGGATGACCACAACCCACCTCCTGCATGAGCTCAGCCCTGCCCTGGAGCCAGCAACGCACCAGGGGCAACCGTGTCAGGCAGGTTCGACCCTCCACTGCCGCTCTTCCCGGCAAATCTGTACAGTCCTACACTTCCTGCTTCTCTGGCTTGACCGTGTTCCCAGCACCCAGGACAGGGCTGGACCCTAACTGTAGCAACACACGATGGCTGGTTGGCTCAGAAGGCTAAATGGATGGAGGGCTGGCTGGCTGGACAGATGGCTCATTCGAAGGTCTTATGAGAGCTGGACTGGCAGGGTCTGGCAATCAGCTCCAGACCCCCTGGGTGCCCACACTGCCTTCTGGCGGGGATGATTCACAGGCTCCCGGGCTGGGAGGGGACGGCAGTTGGAGATGTGGTTACTCCCTCCCTGGCCTCCAGGCTGGCGGTGAATCACCAGGACAAGCGATGCACAGTTCCTTCCCCCGGGTTTCTAAGGTGAGGACACCACTGCGCATTCTAGATGTCCACTTTGGGGTCTCACCACTTGGATGATCAAGCAGCTGTTTCTACCATCCAACAAGACTCACCCTTGTGCTGATCTGAAAGCCATTTCTACTTTGTCAGTCAAGAATGACTAAGAGGGAATCTGCATCCTGGTCGTTAAGCAAACAGACAGGCACCTATTATTCACATGGGTTGGAGAGATGCTCCTGATCGAAGTGAAGGCACAGACCTTGCAGTTGACATGGGCTTCCCAGTCCCGATGTTTCCTTCAAGGGACCTTAGGCAAGTGACCTAACGTTTCTGGACCTGGGTTTCTTCTACAAATGCAGATAATAATGCCTGTCTCCTAGGTAAGGGACCAAATAGTTTATTACCCAATGAGGACACTTGTGAGAATAAAATGGGGTGCTATTAATAATTAATAAGACACCAGGCCTCAAGGGGGGCCAACCAGCATGCCCAGTCCCCTATTCATAAGGTTGTCAATGGGGTAGAGCACGGCTGAGCACACCGAAAGTCTATAACAAACAAATGACAGCTCTTATTATCTATCCCATTGGTCATGTGGTCAGCTGGGCCCTCTAGGGCAGTATATTCTGGAATATTCCTTTATCTGGGTCCCTCTGTCATTCCAGATTACCAATTGGTTTGGTACTACCTGACTGACACATCATATATCCCATAACCAGCTTTAGCAGGAAAAACCGTTTGTCAACTTTGAAGTTTTGATTTTTTTTTGTTTTGTTTTCTGTCCTGATGCTGGTTTAACATCATGATTCATGCTCGGGTCCACCAAGCTCACTCAAGCACAGCTCAGGTTCCCGGCTGCCTGTCAGGGGCCAGCTGGGCACTGGGCCAGGGGGCAGTTCCAGATGCCCTTGCTGCCTTGGCAGAGGCCCCCTGCCCAGGCCTCCTTCAGGGCCTCTGGCCTGGACTCCTACCTGGCTTCCATCTGTGATCACAGAGTGATGGGGCAGGGCAGGGGGACGGAGGGGCAGGCTCTGTGAGCCCCCAGCCAGGAATTCAACATGGACTAATGATGAAACACCATCCTGAGAGCTGATTCAATTTGGGGTCAGCAGTCCTGGGGGTCCCAAGAGCTCTCCTGTTCTCCTCCTTGCCTTAGAGGGCGTGTGGCTGTCAGGGAACAATCTCTCTTGAGTTTCCCTGTCACTTTTATACATTCAACACAGATGTATATTGGGATTCTGTTACCAACTGCTACTTGGCTAAGCTGATGACTTAGGACAAAATGACTCATGGACT
Source organism: Budorcas taxicolor (assembly GCF_023091745.1). NCBI lineage: Eukaryota > Metazoa > Chordata > Mammalia > Artiodactyla > Bovidae > Budorcas > Budorcas taxicolor. The sequence continues at coordinate 157,074,693 of NC_068920.1, read as the reverse complement.
TTGAATCTTAATAGCTTCCTTGCCTGCAACGGGAACAACTGTCAGCTCTGCCATTAGTCTTAAAAGCATCTTTGTGAGAATTAGAACACTGCTGTGATCTAAATATACAAAACTACAAAGACTATGAATGTGAGCTGTGCTCCCTAGAGTTGCATAGTACACAACCTGGGTCACCACGCATGGCCACCCCGAAATAACGGTTTCCCTCCCAGGCCTGTTGGGAGGATGAAGTGAGGCAGTGCTTATAAAGTGTTTGGGTCACAGTGGTAATTGGCTGTCACTATTATTTTTGAAATTGTCTTATTCCTACCCTTTGCGGTGAGAACTCACAAGATGACCTCAGGAAAGTAGCTTTTGCCGCAGGGTAGGACCCACAACTCTGTCTTATGAAAACAGTTCTTCCCACACAGTGGCCCCCCACCTGAGCTGCGGTGCTAAAGGGTACGTGGACCACGGTGTGTGGCCCCACCACAGCAGGCCAAGCAGGGATGCTCAGAGCTGCCCACTGGAGGCTGGGTGGGACCCAAGCCCTTGGGGAGGTGGCCTCCCTGCGCGCAGAGCCCGTCACGTGGCTCGGTCACACCGGCCCCGCTTGTGGGGAGGGAAACCCATGCATAATGGAAACTCCTCACAATACAATGTGGAAAAGCAATTTCAAGAATGGCTTTTATTTTCCTTTTGAAGCCAAGGAAAACAGTTGGATTTGCTTTCCTCTGTTGGTCGTAGGAAGAAACTGAGGAGCATCTCTTTGATTAGAGTCGAGTCCTTCTCTGGGCCTAAGACAGTTGGAATGCTGGGGGTTGGGGTAGCAGGGGAGTTCCTTCTCTTGGGATGCAATTAGTTGAATAAATACCAAGAGAGCAAAAGTAAGCAAACTCATTACTGCCCATTAAGACCTGCCAAACTTGCAAAAACCTAAGGAAGGGGGCTGGAACCTTGAAGGAAAGTCAATTACTCTAAGCCAGAGGGGGCACAGCCCTTGGTGTCAGGCTGACCCCAGCTCTTGACAGAGTCAGCACTGACTCTTGTCTGCCATGTGCTCCCAGCAAATCACTTAGCCTTCTGGGTGCTGGTGGCCCCCTTTATAAGCCTGGAGGGAACCAGTCTCACTGGATTCCCTGAGACAGTGCCCTGGTTCCTTCCCATTCTTCTTGTAACCCGCCTGGCTCCACGTCACTCCTGCCAAGCCCACGCCTCATGGAAATGTGACAGTGAGACCCCAAATTGTGCAGCTTCACGACTGTTCCCACCAGCAGCAATGCAACAGGGAGCAAGCTACCTGACACCCTCTTGGGCTTCAGCTTCCTCACCCTCAAAATGGGCAGCTCCAAATGTCGTGGTGATTCCATGAGATAATGTTACGTGAGGGGCCTTGTGAACCTAAAAACCGAACGAGTGTTAACCATCAAGTTTGGTTCTCTTTTTAATCGAACAACTGTAAGAAATGCTCTTTAAAGACTGCACAGTCTCTGACTGCGTCTGCTCGTCAGGAGGCTCCTCGCTCTGCGCCCAGCATCGTGTGAGAGGCTAGGGACACCGTGACAACCAGGACCAGTCTAACCCCTGGGGTGGGAGGTGAGGCCAGACAGACCTCTTGGGCAGGCCCAGCTCTGCAACATAGAACAAGGCCCTCCTCTGTGAAATGAGACAGCTGGTCGTGGGATCTCCTGGGCGGCGGGTGGGGAATAGTAGCATCCAAGGAGATGGTGCACGTGCTGGACACACAGCCCGTGAGTGTGTGTTGGCACATGACACACGCTGTCATTCGGCTCAGCTGGAGCTCTCACACAGCTATCATGACATCTTCACCTCTAGTTTTAGAAGCACTTCTGTGGCCCTCACCAAGTGTGGGAGAGGGGTTGGATCACCCCATCTCATAGAAGAGGCTCTGCCTTCAGGATCTTAAGTCCAGGGGCACAGAGCTTTGCCCAGGGAAGCCGTGCGAGCCCACACTTGGGAAGGGACAGGACTCAATGGTAAACACTGCCACCCGCCAGGTCTCGAGGCCTGGAGCCAAGTTGTCTCCTGGGACTGTGGCAGTTTTTTGGCCAAGGGGAGCCCTCGCTGGCATGTGCAATCAGCATCACAGAGCAGAGAGAGGCAGGTGAGCCGCCCAGGCTGAGAGGGCGGCTCCTCCCCATTGTTGTGGTCGGGTGTGGCCCAGGCACAGGAGCAGCTAAAGAGCTTGGAAACTAGGCAAACACTCACAAACTCAGCCCGGTTTCCACCAACGTCACTGCAGCCCTAACCTCACAGTCCAACCCAAGCCAGAGGCTCCTAACACCTTTATCTGCCTGGCCCAAAAGGCCTGGACTAGCCTTCGGAACCAAGCTGGGGCTTTCCAGTCAAGTGGAAAACAGCTCATTGTGGCCCTGGGGAGCACAGGATCTGTTTTGCAACCTCCCGCTGTCCAGGCTGCCCACCAGAGAAACCCCCAAAGGGGTCTGGGGAAGACAAAACCTTCTGGTTCTGGGTTGTGGTTGTTATTTTAGTGTAAACTATCATGAAATCAGAAAGTCATGACTTTACTACTAGAAACCAGATTAAGAAAATTTCTACGTAGTCATTAAGAGTTGAAGGTTTGAGTATATAAGGCTAGGGCTAAGTCCTGGTTCTGCTACCTTCCAGCTTCGTGAGCTTAAGCAAGTCACTTAGCCTTGCAGAGTCTCGGTTTCCTCATCTGTAAAATGGAAATAACAATGGTATCTACCAAAAAGACATTGTGAGAATTCAGTGAAGCAGAAAACCCTTGCAAAACGTTGAGTGCAGGGTGAGGTACACACCAAGCACTCAGGAAGTGGATGTTAGGGACGGTAGTAATAAATGTGATTCATGGTCTCCTGTGCACGCCCCCACACCCTCAGGCAGTCACTTGCCCTGGGCTCCTCTGGCCCTGCGTGCCCCTCCTCCTAGCACTCCCCACTGCATGGCGACTGTTGGTAGATGCGGCTTTCCATTCAGTGTACAAATATTCACTGAGCTCCTGTGTTAGGCACTGTGGGGGCAGGGGGTGGGGGAGCAGTGATGAAAACAGGCAAGCCCCCTGCCCTCAGAGAGCTTTCGCTCACAGGCATGGGTAGACAGACACCACATGTCTGATGGTGACATGGACTCTGGAGGGGGAAGGTGGCGAGGTCACAATTTTAAGTAAGCCAGGAAGGTGTCACTGGGAAGGTGATTATTTCAGCAAAGCCCTGAGAGCAGTGAGGGGGCACGCATCCAGGAAGCGGCTGAGAGTTCTGGACTGGGGCAAGTGTAAAGGGCCCTCGCCATCAGCGAGCCTGAAGGACACCCAGGAGGCCAGCGTGGCTGGAGCATGTGAGTGAGGATGAGAGGAGTTGGAGATGAGGTCAGGGAGGAAACAGGGCCAGAGCGGGGGGCCTTAGAGACCTGTTAGCTGCTTCTCTAAGACGAGGAGCCACCAGAGCACGTTAAGCACCAGACTGACCTGATTTGACTTTTTTAAAAGGCTCACTCTGGCTGCTGGGTTGAGGACAGCCTGTAAAGACGAGGACAGGAGCAGTGAGACCAGTCTGGTCCAGGCGAGAGGTGAAGGTGGGCTGTACCAGGGGAGGCGGGGAGAAGCCGTAGGATCCTAAGACTAGTCCCAGGATATTGCTGCGATAACCTGGTGGTGACTTAGATGTGGGGTATGATGGGAAGAAAGGAGTCAAGGACGACTCCAAGTTTGTTGGCTGAGAAGAACAGAGTCGCCATTTGCTAACCTAGGGAAAACTGGGATGAACAGTTTGGGATGGAGACTTGAGGAACCCCAGGAATTCATTTCTGGCTAAGTTATGGCTGAGATGCCCGTATGTCAAAGAGGCAGTTATAGACATATGAGTCTGGACTCAAGAGGGGCAGGGGGAAGTCCTCAGACTGGACTGAACGAGATCACCCAAGATGATCACAGCAGATGTCTGAGGACTGACCCCTGCCACCCCCTCCCCACCCAGGATAGGACTGGGCTGGGGGTGGGGAGGGGTGAACCAGCAAAGGAGGCTGAGGAGTAGCCAGTGAGATGAGAGGAAAGGGTGGAGTTTGGGGAAGGAAGTCCCAGGAGGGAGTGATCTGCCACGTCCGGCAGTGCTGAGAGGCGAAACATCCGCGAGGACCAAGAACTGAGCCTTTGGTCTGGGAAGAGAGGCCCCTGGTGATCCTGTCCAGGACACTCGGAACTGAGGGGAGGGGGCAGGCCTGATGGGAATGAGCTCAAGAGAGAACTTTCTGGAAATGGTGGGGGAGGGTGTGGGCAACTCTTCAGAGGGTTTTGCTAAAAAGGGGAGCAGAGAAATGGAACAGTAGCTGGAGAAGGGACATGAGGTCAAGAGAGGATTTTCTTTAAGCTGAAAGAAATCATGATCATAGGGAAAAAGTGATCATGCCGGGGAGCTGGGGAAGAGCGGCCGGAGCCACGTCCTTGAGTGGGCAGAGGAGTGAGCTGCGCACGTCCGTCCCCTCCCTCTTGGCCTGGCTTGCTCCTCCTCATCCCTCTGGGGTCAGCACGAAGGTCATTTTCTCAGGGAAGCTTTCCTGACCCCTCTGGCTAGGTCAGTTCCCCGTTCTACCCTCCCATCACATTCACCACGTCTGCCTCCTGGCACTCAGGGGCTCTGAGATGATGGGTAAGCCCGCTGAGGGCAGGGCTGGCTCTGTTCTGTTTGCAGCTGCACCTCCGGTAGCCAGCACACCGCTTGGCACACCCCAGGTGTTCCATGGACATCTGAGGAAGGAACAAATGGTCTAAGAACAGAATTGAAACCAATCTGGTGACACGTGTCTCTTTCCTGCTCCCACCTGGCTAAACCATGTTGCAATGATGGGGACAGTGTGGGTACTGCCTGTTGAAAATAGGTGCGTTTAGCAGAGCTCAGTTGTCTGCTCTGCAGCTTGGCTAACACACAGACTGAAGCCACATGACTGGACACATCTTTCCACTGACGTTGTCCACTACAAACCGAACACGTCCCATACCACATCTAGCGGATCATTCACTTAACAAACATTTGCAGACAGCTTCCTGAGTGCAGCGTCCTGAGGACACAAGATGGAAACAGATACAGTGCTGGCCCTCAGGGAGCACGGATCCATGAAGAGATCACACGGAGTTCAGATTCATCTCATGCGTGATGGGTGTTACAAAGGGCACGTCCAGCGGGAGACTTAACAGTCTGAGGCAGAGACTTCCTCTGCCTCCCCTCCCAGCTTCTAGCTGCCCTCCTATGGTTCTTGGGCTCCAGGCCAGGTGCTCGACGAGAGGGCCGTGGGCACTGGCTGGCCCCAGGAGTGGCGGAGCCTGGGCCTGCTGCCTTGCACATGCCCCAGTCCCCTCCCGAATCTTTTCCGCCTCTGCCAGGCCTCCTGTCCCCTCTCGCAGCTCCCAGAAGGGCTGCCTCCTGAAGCAGTGTTTTTGGAAACAGCTGCCCAGCGAGAAGGCTGAGCTCATCTGTGGCACTGGCCGCCGGCCGTGACATAACCATTACTGAGTCTGCTCCTCTGTTTACTTTCAGAGTTTCGTAGGCTCTGCTTGCAAAGACAAACCCCTGGTGTGCAAGGACCATGAGGCCGCTGTGCGTGACGTGCTGGTGGCTGGGACTGCTGGCTGCCCTGGGAGCAGCGGCGAGCCAGAAGGACGGCTTGGAGGGCACCGAGGAGGGCTCACCCGGCGAGTTCGTCTACCTGAACAGGTACAAGCGGGCTGGAGAGTCCCCGGACAAGTGCACCTACACCTTCATCGTGCCCCAGCAGCGGGTCACAGGCGCCATCTGCGTCAACTCCAAGGAGCCCGAGGTGCTCCTGGAGAACAGGGTGCACAAGCAGGAGCTGGAGCTGCTCAACAACGAGCTGCTCAAGCAGAAGCGGCAGATTGAGACGCTGCAGCAGCTGGTGGAGGTGGACGGCGGCATCGTGAGCGAGGTGAAGCTGCTGCGCAAGGAGAGCCGCAACATGAACTCGCGGGTCACCCAGCTCTACATGCAGCTCCTGCACGAGATCATCCGCAAGCGGGACAACGCGCTCGAGCTCTCGCAGCTGGAGAACCGCATCCTCAACCAGACAGCTGACATGCTGCAGCTGGCCAGTAAGTACAAGGATCTGGAGCACAAGTACCAGCACCTGGCCACGCTGGCCCACAACCAGTCCGAGATCATTGCCCAGCTGGAGGAGCACTGCCAGCGGGTGCCCGCCGCCCGGCCCGTGCCCCAGCCGCCCCCCGCCACCCCGCCCCGCGTCTACCAGCCGCCCCCCTACAACCGCATCATCAACCAGATCTCCACCAACGAGATCCAGAGCGACCAGAACCTGAAGGTGCTGCCGCCCCCTCTGCCCACCATGCCCACCCTCACCAGCCTCCCGTCCTCCACAGACAAGCCGTCGGGTAAGTCCTTCCCGACGTTGCGGAGACCCGCAACATCTGGGCCTCAGACCCGGGCACCGGGCCTCTCTTGGCTGTGAGTGCAAGCGGGGGAGGAATAGCGGCAAGCTGAAGCCGGGCCAAAGGCTTGTGCAATCCCCCAGCGGTCCCTGGGGCCAAGCTGCTGGAGCCGGCAGGGTGAGAGGGTGGCCACGGTCCTCAGATGGAAGCCCCAAGGTAGAACCAGGAAACGGAAGTGTTGGAAGACAGCAAATACTTTCTGGCTTCTGCTAGGAAAATCCCCGTTCTCTGGGCTCTGCGTGAGGTGCTCTGTGCTACTAGATAGGATGAGTGCTCCTCTGAGAGTTCGTAATGTGCCTGGCACAGAATTGGCATTCAGTGAATGTTCATGGAAGAAACAACAGACCAGAGGAAGAGAAAGTGTTATCACAGCAGAAGTAGGATGAACACGTGGTAGGGAGAGGCCTACTACCCTCCCTAGGAAGAAGCACTTTCTAAAGCCCACACATTTCCTAGAGTCTGCTGCAGTCTAGAATTTTCAGTGATGATTCCACACACTCTTAAATACGTGTTTCAGCTTAAAATATGGTAATTCTCAGATTATCATGATGGGGGAGGAAGGGGGCTGTTGGTAGGTTCTGAAGCTTGACCCAGACACTGGCGCCGGGCACTTTCGGTGTATGTTACCTCTTTAACCCCTGCGGCTCCTTATGGAAGGTTAACTGAGAGGATGAATGACTTGCTCACGCTGGGTCTGAATTCAGGCTTTTCACGTTAAAGCTGGGGCTGACCCCTCTGTGCACTAGGACCCTGGGCATCTGCACCCTGGGCCGGGGAACCATGAGTCCAGCCCCCCGGGGTTACTCATCCAGGACCTGTGAGTCTTCCAAACGGGCTGGTGGGTGAGGACTATATCCGTCTTTGCAGAAAGTAACCATGTATCTGCTTCAGTCAGTGACATTTGTACCACTTCGTTATATAAGCAGGGAGATATTTTTACTGAAAATATCCTGTTTTACACTTATTTCACACTTCTGAAAATAACCACCAGTACTGGGAAGAGCAGCTTCTTGCTAATTCCAGAGAGGGACTGAACCTGAGTGCAGGAGGGTGGCCCATGCGAAAGACAAGGGTGGCACTGTCTGCAGGTCCGGGGCGGTGGAGTGGCGGGGGGTGGGGATGTAGGAGCAAGGCATCTTACTCACAGCAAAGCCCTCTCCTGGGTGTGCAGGTTGAGGACTTGTGTTCTGGAGCAGACTGACCTGGGTTCAAATTCTGGTTTTACCACTGATCAGCTCCGGAACATTAGGCAAGTCATTTTGCCCCCCCCCCCAGAGCCTCAGTTTCCCCATCTGTTAATTGGTGATGGGTTTAAATAGTGCCTACCTGAGGATTAAATGAAATACTGCAAAACATGGTTAGCAGAGTTCTGGGCCCATGGTAAGTTTCATTACATGGCACCTATGAGCTTCCTCTGATCTTGGTCTCTTTATCTTGAAACAGGAGATTGAAATTTATTAATAAAAGACAGTCCATATTTAGCTCTGCATTCTACAGCTGATGACTGGTTCATTTATTGTTTGTTGTTGTTCAGTTGCTAAGTCTGACTTTCCCGTGACCCCACAGATTGTAGCCCGCCAGGCTCCTCTGCCCATGGGATTTCCCAGGCAAGAATACTGGAGTGGGTTGCCATTTCCTTTTCCAGGGGATCTTCCCGACCCAGGGATTGAACCCACATCTCCCACATTGCAGGGGAATCCTTTACCACCAAGCTACCAGGAAGTTCCACCAGAGAGGGCAGAGTATGCTAATACGCCTGATAGAGCACGCAGAGGGTAAAACATGCCCATGGGCACCAAATGAAGGCTCAGCTGAATACTGTGATTCTGACATGAGGCAAGCTGACCTCAATGTTTATGCAATAGATCTCCTCTAGCTTAAGCATCTCTGGTTTCTGACTCAACAATCCCAAGACATTCCTGAGCTTGAACTAAGCTGGCAGATACATAGTGGAGGAACAAAGACCTAAGTCTGCATCCAGGGTCTACCTTTTGCTAACTGTTCACTCGTGAGAAAGTTACTTAACTCTTCTGAGCCTCATTTTTCTCCTCTGTAAACTGGGGACAAGAGTCATAACATCACAGGCTTGCTGTGGAAACTCAGCGCAATCAGGCATATGATATACATCATGTAGGGGCAGCCAACAATAGCTGAGTCCCTCCTCTTTGCCAATCACAGTGCTGGACTGTGTGAAAATGACAGTCATAACCTTCGGGAATTTAGTCTGGAGGGAGGTGGCAGATTCATGAATGCATGGAGCCCATCTGTGCTGTGTGCTGCACTTAGTCACTCAGTCGCGTCCGACTCTTCGCGACCTCACGTCTGCTGCCTACCAGTTCTCAACTCCAAAATCAGCACCTCAGATCTTACAAGGGGTTTCGCTGAGAGGGAGCACCTGCAAAGCCAACATTTCCAGAACGTTGTGAGAACTTCTGGGACCAACATAGCAAAGTGCCTGACATCAGAATGCAGTGAAAACCAGGGGCCGTGCAGTCACCACGGTAGCGCTACGGGGCGCTGGCCGGCTGCAGCGGGGCGTATGAGGGCCTGCGCACTAGGTCTACAGTGGGGCATGACTGAGTCTGCCGGGAGTAGAAGGGGCAAGCTGCACAGAGTCGGGGACGGCGGTGTTGCCTCCTGAAGGGTCTGTAAGAGTTTACCAAGTGGATTCAGGAGTTGGGCAACTGAGTTACGAGGGGGTCCCCCGTGGAGATAAGTCCGTGCAAAGACCCAGGGGCCTGGCCCGATCCTAGGCCCCTCAAGTGGCCCAGCTCCACTGCTTCTTCACATGCATGATTCAGTCGAGACTGTGTGCTTTCCAAGGCTCCTGGGTGTGACCAACCCCTTTCCCTCCCACTGAAGGAAGCCCACCAGCATGGAGGGAACAGCAGTGATTTTATCATGGAGATCATCGGAATGCCCTATAACTAACTTTTTTTTTTTAAGCAAAGCCCTCCCAAATGTTGGTACCGATTGTTGGTAACTGCTTTCTCGTGACTCATCTGACTACTGAGCTTTCCACACGAGGCACATCCCCCATCCTCCCCAGACTAAACACCTGGCTGCGGAAGCTGAAAGGGGCGGGCAGAGGCTGCAGGCCCTCCCCTTTCCTGGTGCTGGACCGGGCAGGAGGAAAAGGCAGAAGGTCTCTCCAGCCAATCAGCAGAGAGCTCCGAGCCAGCCTGTGCTGAGAGCTTGGAGCAGGGTCTGGTGCAGACGAAACTTCCCTCTTTGCTCTGGCCGGACAGTTCCTTAGGCCCATGGACATCACACAGTCACAGACACCTCTGCAATTAAGCACCTCGGCACTCGCGCCCTGGCAGCTTCTAAGTCTCCCATTCCACAGCCTCAGAGCCACCACCTCTTCCCGTTGTCCCAGCCGCTCGGTCGGCAGCACGCCCCTCCCCAGGGGCTGAGGCGGCCGTGGCCACTTATCTGACGCTGCACTCACCAGCTTGTTCCCGGCCAGACGGTAACAGGCTGGCCCCAGGCCAGACCCAGGCCGCTGAGAGCCTGAGTGATGAGGCCCAGGCAAACTCCTGGCTTCCCTGGCGCCTCACTTGGGTTTTGTCCTGTCTCTCTCCGTCTGGCCAGACCTAAGGGCATTTCCATGAGGGTGATGTTTGTGACGAGACCTGGGCCAAATGGCCCTGCCTGTGGCCCTTTTCCCTGGGCGGGGTGTGTGTGTGTGACCTATGGCCCTCTGCCAGGGGGGTCCAGGGGCGACTGCCGCCCTCCCTCCCCCTCCACTCTTCCTCACACTCACGAGTCCCTGACCTCTTCCTCACCTGCATGCCCTGTGCACGCATGTCAGTTAGATCTGTTAAAGAGGAAGAAGGCTGCAGGGGTCACTCTCTAAAAGTCTCAGGAAAGGACAGCATGGAGCCTCGGCTCTGGCCTGCTCTCAAGGTGGTCCTGCGAGGCCCGGGACATGACCCCTCAGCCCAGCCTGGGCACTGCCATGCATATGCCAGCCCTCCTGCCACAGTGCCATCCTAGGGACTGACCAGAGAAGAAAAGAGAGTGTGGCCTCCAGCTACCACAGGGAAACCATGTCTAAAATGCAACTTTAAAAATCAAAAGGAGTAGGCATTTCCAGCTGTCTTCTCTCCGGAGAAAAACATAATCAGTTCGGTTTGTTTTCTCAGTGGATAGAGAAGGGACCTTAAAATCATTAAATTTTGGAGCTTGTTAGGAGCCTCTCGGGTCCCCTGGCATAGCCTGCTTGTTCCAGAGTCTGTCGGTGACAGAGCCAACACTGGTCCCAGGACTGGTCACTTCTAGGCTATTAAGGTTCAGAGAGGTTAAGCAACTTAGGGAAGACTACACAGCCTTGGCTCAACCAAAGTTCAGACCCAAGTCGCATCTTAACGACTCTGGGATACTGGAAATTGCCATGGAAAGCCTGGGGGAAACTGATGTGGATATCACTATATAGATGCTTGACTTGACCTCCAGTGCCAGCTGCCTGGGACCTGACGCTCCATCACAACTTCATGTACCGGGTTCCAGACAGCTCCCCATAAAAGATCAGCTAGATTTGTGACGTCTGTTATTAGAACTCGCATGGTTCTGATAACAGAGACATCATCACTGTGAATATAGGATAAAGGAAGTAGACCTAAGCTAGCCTCATACTACAGAGTTCCTAAAACAATGGAGTTCTCCCACAGAAAACACAATATGCACCTGACTCCCCATCAGTGGACCCAGCTGGAGCCGTCGATACCAAGCCTGGGCCAGTTCTCCAGGGTTACTTCTACTCAGCATTTTAATGCCTAGTCTGAAGTCCTGACTTCTTTAAATATGTTAACCCTAAATATATAAAACTCAGTAGCTATGATTTGTTCTTCGGGCCACAACAGGTGGCAATCTCTCTGCTTCACAGAGAACACATAGAAATCACCCATCCCTCACGACGGATGCTCCCTGGCCATGGAGCCACAGACAGCCCTAACAAGACTGTTTTCCTAGATGGATTTCTTATATTTAGAGAGACAGACAGAGAGAGAGACAGAGAGATAAAGGCAATTTTAACATCACCCTGCAGCATGTGGGATCTTTGTTCCCCAACCAGGGATTGAACCTGGGCATCCTGCATTGGAGGCGTGGACTCTTAACCACTGAACCGCCAGGCAAGTCCCCTCCCTTTATATTTTATTTCCCCCTACGAGGCAGGAAATATGTACATTCAGTCGTGGTCTAAAACAGAGAACGAGATTGGTCACTCGTGTCTTCCATTCCTTCTGGAGGTCAAGCAACGGTCGCTCCGGTGAGGGCTGCTGGTCCCACATGTGTCAGAGGCCCGGTGGGGGGCTGGAGCGAGGCACTGTGAGGATGGTGAGGGTGTGGCCACCCGGCACGTGGCCTTTGGAGTCACAGAGGCCGCGGGAAAACCCAGCTTGGCTCTCTTGCCTCCAGAGCCTGCGCTGTTTTGTTTCTAGAATGTTATTGTTAAACAACATAAGACTCCCTAATTCATTAGTAACAACGTCATCCAGTGATATTTCAAAGAGCATTCTTTGCTAGCTTCTTCATAAACAGATGCCACTTGAGTTCGAATGGGGTCATCTTCCTCCCAGCTTTGCTTTCTCTGCTCTCCTCCTGGGGGTTCCCCCGTGGCTCAGTGGTAACGAATCTGCTTGCCAATGCAGGAGACGCAGGTTCCATCCCTGGGTTGGGAAGATCACTTGGCGAAGGGACTGACAACCTGCTCCCGTTGCCTGGGAAATCCCATGGAGAGCCAAGCCTGGCAGATCGCAGTCCACGGGGTCACAGAGAGTCAGACACAACGGAGCAATTGAGCATGTGTGCGCTCCTCCTGGGATACCTTGGAGCAGAGCACCACGGCAAGCTCTCCGCTGTTACTCAGGCACGTTCCAGGGAGGACGTTCGGCTAAATCCTCAGGCTGTTTACAGCCCTGGGAGATAAACCATCAACTTGTTATTGTTACAAGTGGTGAGTTGGCATCCTTCGGCCTGGAAATCCCAACAGTTTGGCACTTGGCAGAATGAATGTAATCTAGAAAATCCTGGAGCTCAGAACTCTCTGGCCAGCTCACCAGTCACAGGAAAGGATTGCTCTGATGGATTTATGCAGTGGACTGCATTGTAACCCTGGGATGCTCCCCGAGAAAAAAAACGATAAAGGAGGCAGAATTAAGTTAGCATCATACTTCAGCATCTAGTGGGTCGAGCACTGTTATAAAAGTCCCAGTGGTCTTGGTCAGCATCAAGGAAGGAAGGCAGACGTTGAGACTGCCCCAGGGACAATGAGACTACCACCCCACCTCCCCTATAGCACTTCAGATGCCCCTGCGATGACCCTGGAGGAAGAAAAACATTGGATCCTGGTCTCTCATCACAAGATGAGCCAATGAGCTGCAAGGCCTGGAATGCTTTTATGTCATTTTTTTCAAATGAATAAGTGATTTTCCCAGAATAGATTTTTCTAATAATTTATGTTAAAATTACTGTACACACAGAGAGAAATTTTGCTAGGAACATTTAAGTGATAGATAAAATAGTGGTTTTTTGTTTTTTTTTTTTTTAATTTCCAAATGTTGAAACCAAGCAATTTTAGGTGGCATGCTAGAGTAACATCCAAAAGAACAGAAAATCCAGTCACCTGGCCCTAGTCATGTACATATGTGAGAAATGGGCCATGAAGAAAGCTGAGCATCTTGAATTGTGCTGGAGAAAACTCTTGAGTCTCTTGGACTGCAAGCAGATCGAACCAGTCCGTCCTAAAGGAAATCAACCCTGAATATTCATTGGAAGGACTGATGCTGAAGCTGAAGCTCCAATGCTTTGGCCACCTGCTGCCAAGAGCCCACTCACTGGATGAGACCCTGATGCTGGTAAAAATTGAAGGCAAAAGGAGAAGATGGGGACAGAGAAGGAAATGGTTAGATAGCATCACTGATTCAATGGGCGTGAATCTGAGCAAACTCTGGGAGATAGTGAAGGATAGGGAAGCCTGGTGTGCTGCAGTGCATGGAGTCGCAAAGAGTCAGACACGACTTGGCGACCGAATACCACCACCATCCTGAGCATGAAGTGTGGGCATCCTACTTCGGGCTGTCTAGGCTTCCCCAGAAAACAGGTTTCATTTCTCAAGGTTTGATCTGGATGCTAATCATCCTCTGCTGTGGAGCGGTCCCTGCTACTGGGTGGATTTATTACTACTGATTCTCAAACTGGAAAAAAACCAGAATGAAGATGGCAAAGGGAGCCCAGCTCACCGTGGTGAGAAGACGGGAGGCAGGGAAAGGTGAGGGGGCAAGAGGTGACTCTAGGCGCTAAACTGGGTCAGCACGTGATCACTGCCCTGAGAAGGCAGTAGGAAGAGCCAGGGCATGGAAAGCAGATGTGGAATCCCCACTCCCCACATCCTCCAGTTCCCAGGCGTGGGACTGCTCCAAACCGGGCCTCGTGAGTCTAAAATAGAGTGTGTAAAGCACCCAGCAAGTGAAAGGCTCCACATCCGTGGCAGTCATCCTTCTGACTATATTCCAGTAAAGACAGACACTTAAGGCTCTGTGGGAACCCCGAGGACTGAGTAGCTCTTCCAGAGGTGGGGGCAGGCTTCCTGGAGGAGGACTGAGGACCAGGCAGATAGCTCTCAGAACCACTGCCCCCATCGTCAAGAAACCAGGAAGATTAGGCTTGGTGCTGAGCAGATGTCCTGTGCTCAGAAAGAGGAAAAAGGATGAAGTACAAGAATTGCGTGCCTACCAGTTGGTGGTATGTGGTCAAACCCCAGTGAAATTATATACAGAAAAGTTTATGAAGAGGGGTGTGTGGCATTGGGAAAAGTGAAAGGTGATCAATGAAAGCAAACAAGGTTCTCTAGGAACAAGCCTGTAAACCAATTCCCTCTCTTGGGAAGGGTGAACAGGGTGGCCAACATAGGAAAAGGCGCCCATCCAGGACCTGCAGGGTCGTAGTCAGGGGTCTACAGAGCTCCTCCACAAGGTGCCCTGGGAAGGCTCTCATCGCTGCAGCCAGGGGGTCCAGAGCTTCACCCCACCAGTCTGGGGAGCCTCAAGGAGCTGCTCTGAACCCAGAGAACCCCCCACAGCCCCTCCTAATCTGACTTCTTTTCTTTTTGAAATCGATTTGAAGTCCCCATCTGTCCCCTGCCCAAGGGTACTGGTGGACACCCAGGAGTGGACGCTGTGCTTTTCAAAGTGTTCTTTGGGAAGCAGAGCTGCTTATCTGTCTATCCTGAGGTCAAACAGGCGAAATGGAATCCCTTCAGGCTCTTCCTGGGCCCCAGGGGCTCTTGTTTGGGGAGGTCTCAGAACGTACCAAGTGCAGTGAAATATACCCACCTTGCACTACCAATGTAACTTTTACTGTAAAAATTTTGAAAGGAAATTTTTTAATAATTTAGCATTTGTAAGTATTTGGCCAAGAGCAGCACAATTAATTTATAGTTGGCTCTGAGTTCTCGGGAAACATCAGGCATGTTGAGGAATTCTTGGGGAAGTGAGAAAAAACTACCCTACAAATTGTTTTCAAAAGTAATAACATTTTTGAAGACTAAATTTAATGGACTTGACAAGATGTTACACTTTGTAGAAATTTAATTGTATGCTTATAAATTTGGACTTAGCCCCCCCTTTTTTCCCCCCCATATTTTAGAGTTAACACATTTTTTTAGGCCTGAAACGCTTTTCATAAGCTCCTGAAAAGCATGTCAGCCCCAGGCAGTGGGCTCTGTGTCCGAGGACTTACAGGGCCTGAACAGCAGGCACAAGCGTCTGAACTCTTTGCCCAAAAGAACCAGAAACGGTCCTCAGAGGGTCACCGCTGGGGCGGGTGCTACAGGAGCTTGGCCAGGATGGCTTTGGGAATGTACCAGCTGTTCTGTGTTAGGTCATTGTTTTGTGCTCTGGTTCACCGAAAAGTGGTGACTGATGGAGAATATAGGTGTTCACAACCGAAGTATGGTTTCCCCAGCTGTCTGTATGCGTGTGACTTGGGCAGCACCCGCTCTCCACATCTGGGTGTCAGCTCTCTGGCCTCACCTGGGATGCCAGACAGGTCCTGACACTGGGCGGGGGCCGGACTCACACCTAAGCAGTCCACGTGTCCTGGCGCTCAGATGATTGATTTGAGTGGAATATTCCAGATCCAATTTCAACAACTAGTCATTTCTCCTGTTAGAAAACCATTTCCAGAGAGTGGCCAAAAGACCTGGAGGCAGGCCATCTGTGAGAATAACGGGGACCAGCACACGGTTCTCACGTAAAGGCAGTGCTTCCTGGGGACGCCACAGAAGCCCCTCCCAGGGCCCACGCATGGACTAAGACACCCCAGAACCTTCCCCTCAGGCCACAGACTCCTCTGCGTGGGCTCAGGTGGCCCAGTCTGGAGACATGGGGTAGAGATGCCTGGCAGGCGGTGGGCTGGCAGTGTGGTCTAGGCCAGCTCACGGCCGGGAAGGGCTCTGCGCTCTCCCCAAGCCTCAGGGCACCACAGAGAAGAGCCATAGAGGTCCGATGTCCATCCACTCCTCAGCTCCTGGCCTCGGCCGGTCGGCCTGGTCAGATCTTCACGGGCCACGTTCCCCTGGTGGAGGGGTGACTGTGTTGAAAACTGATGCAGGTGGTGAGCCCACTTCTCACGTAGGGCCTAGGTGGGCGAGTCAGGCTGAAGCTGGTCTGCCTCAGACCCACAGGGAGGACACTGGGACTAAGAAGTCAGCTGGGGGTCTCGGCTGACTGCGGGCTAAAATCCAGCTTCACAGAGAGGCCCTGCTGTTGGGGGTGCTGAGCCCCAGGTGGGCCAGCGATATGTGGCTCCTGGCTTCCTGGGAGGCGAGGAACCCCAGTGAGGAGGAAGGGAGTGGGAGGGCACTTAGGGCCCCAAACCTGAAGACCTCCAATGCTCACCAGACCCTGGGACTTGGGGGCCCAAGACTTGTCTGTTCTTTGCTCCCACGGCCAACATCCCGTCTCCCCGAGGCCTCCTGACTCCAGGGCCCGTGTGCCCTCCACTCCCCGTCCTGCCCCTCCAGGGAACCATGCAGACTCCGCTCAGCCACGGCACTTCTCTTCACGTGGAATGTGCTGGTCGCAGCTCCGCCGAGAGTGTAAATATGGTCTTTATAGAGAGAAGGCTGGGGCGCTCCCTGCACTCAGAGCCTCAGGGCCGCCGAGTTAGTGTTGGCCTGGCACTCCGGGCAGGGCTGCCCTTTCAGAAGGAGAGCCAAGTGAAACACCGCTGGGCACTCTGCGCTCTCTAAGGAGAGCCCTGCCCGCCGCACGCCAAAGATGCAGCTTCATTGACAAAAAAAGGTTTCCATTCTTCATCCCAATGCTTCTTTGTGGCCCTGTCCACTGAAATTCTGACTTTTACAATACGCCTTTATGGAAAACGTCTATCAGTAAATAAGCTTACACTTAGTCTTGGGAATCAAAAAAGCAAATCCAATCGCTCGTTTGGGGTGGACAGCTCTAAAACTACCAGCTTTCAACTGTCAAAGGAAAGGAAACTCGCACCCTCTCTGGCAGCTGCCCTGGTCAGCCTTGCGCTGGGTGCTGTCTTCCAGAGACCCTCAGAACAGTAAGGTCCTTTCTCTCTGATTACAGAAGAGGAGGCGGAGGCCCAGTGAGGACCTGCTCAAAGTCACACAGTGAGGAGATGAGGCCATCAAGCTTTGAGCCGAGGGCTCCAGTCCCAGGCACACAGATATCTGAGTCAAAGTCTGACACCTCGCCGAGTCCTTCACGACGATGCCATGTATGTGCCCAGGTGCTCAGTCGTGCCCGACTCTGTGCGACCCCATGGACTGTAGCCCACCAGGCTCCTCTGTCCCTGGGGTTCTCCCAGCAAGAACACTGGAGTGGGAGCCACATCCTCCTCCAGACACCACGCACACATACCAGTTATAGGTTTCTCATCAGAGGCGGTGTCTTGACTCTGTCATTTTAATGCAGCTGCATGACAATCTCCCTGCTGCTGTTTTTCTGCTCCTTTATCATTTTATTGCTGCCAACATTTCAATGCCAAGTATTTTCCCGACTAATTTTCGTCCACCATTTAATTTACTGACCCTTGCCCTGGCGCCTTTAAGAAGAAAAGGGAATGTGTTTGAATGCAGGAGCTCTTCTAGAGCTCTGCAGGGGTGTCTGAGGAATCACTGTCTGGAACGGGAGGTCACACTCTGGATGGGAGGTCCGCAGGGCCATGTGAAGTGCAGCACGCAGGGGATACATGGAGATCTATTTCAGTAACTGCAGAAAATACTAAACATGTCTACACTATTTCACAGTTACCCCATGACTTTAGAAAGCATGCCATACCTACAAGACTTAGAGGAAAGAATTGCTAGGTTTGCCTTTTTTAAAAAAAGAGGAGGTGGTCCAGTGGTCAAGAATCCACCTGCCAATGCAGGGGATACAGGTTCGATCCCTTGTCCGGGAAGACTCCGCACGCCACGGAGCAACTAAGCCCGTGCACCACAACCATTAAGCCCTTGCACCCTACAGCCTGTGCTCGGAATCAAGAGAAGCCGCCGCAATGAGAAGACGGAGCACTGCAACTAGAGAGCTGCGCCCGCTCGCCGCAACCAGAGAAGAGCCCGAGTACAGCAAGGGAGACCCAGTGTGGCCATAAGTTAATAAATAAACACAAGTCTAGGCAATGGCACCCACCCCAGTACTCTTGCCTGGAGAATCCCATGGACGCAGGAGGCTGGTGTGCTACAGTCCATGGGGTCACTAAGGGTCGGACACGACTGAGCGTCTTCACTTTCACTTTTCACTTTCATGCATTGGAGATGGAAATGGCAACCCACTCCAGTGTTCTTGCCTGGAGAATCCCAGGGATGGGGGAGCCTGGTGGCCTGCCTAGTCTTTGCGGTCGCACAGAGTCGGACACGACTGAAGCGACTTAGCAACAGCAGCAGCAGCAATGGTAAAAATAAATCAACAAAAAACATTTTAAAAAAGAAAAGGAAGGCTGATATGTCATAAGAAACACTGAAACAGTTAAAATAGTTATAAAACAGGCAAAGGACACTAAAACGTAAGCATAGAAGAAAAATCAAGAAAGATTTTAAAAGGCACAACACTTTGACAAAGAAGAACTGTAAGTCCTTATTTTCTTAGCCTGGCTGCGGGGCAACGATTAAGACGAGTGTAGGACACGACTGAAGCGACTTAGCAGCAGCAGCAGGAACACCGAGAGAACTCAGCCAGGCCCCTGCCCTGCAGTCCAACCTGCTCAAGGAGCAGAAAGAGGACTTCCGGATGTGGGCTCTGGACACCACCCGGGTGCAGGTACCGCACCTTCCCCCTACCGGTCACGTGACCTCAGGAGTGTCACCCAAGGTCCCCATGCTCTACTGTCTTCATCTGTGGAGGCGGGGGAGCCTACCTGGCAGGTGTGTCAGGAAGATCTCAGGTATGAATGCATGGATGGGGCACGTAGTAAATACCCGCAGTGGTGGCTAGTAGAAATATTTTAGTATTACTTTCACTCCAGTCAAGCCTCTCTTAGCTCCAAGGTTTTACAATCTGGGGTTTGGAGGTTCATTTACCTTCTAATTATCAGCAGAATTGTGTGTCTTTCTGGATAGAGGATCTGGAGCATCCTCCAAATGTTTAAAAGGACTGGTGGCCCCAAAACATTTAAAAACATGTGCCTCTTAAAAAAAAACGGCCTTTTGGAGAAACGTCAAAGGCAAAGCTGGAACCGCTCCTGGAACCCAGACAGGTAGCGCAGGTGGGAGCCACGAGGCTGACTGCCCCCGCCCCCTGGGCCTCAAAGACTCTCCCCGTGTGGCACCCCCGCCTTCCAAGCCAGCCTTTCAGCCTGAGGATCCGTGGGACCCGCTGTAGCTCTTCAGGGAGAGGAAGAGGCCTGGCTGCTCGTCTGCCATGGGTGCTGTTCTGCAGGCTGCTGGACCTTCTGTCACCCGCTTCCACGCCCAACAGGCTCTCTTGCGCATCTGACTCGGTGTTGAGCTGGGAGGCCTCCCACCCCTGCTCCGCGCTCCGCTCCAGCTGCCAGGGACAGACTCCCATTCTCTGCCTGGGTCCCCAGGGCTGGGGGCTGAACACAACCCATTTTTTCTTTTTCTCCGTCATGAATGTTCTTTCCGGAGGTGTGGGCTCCCCTTCTCGGGATGGAAGAGGCACAAGGCAAAGGAGGTAGCTGTTTGTGTTGTACCTGCTACAGGGCGGGCGCTTGGAACCAAGAGGGCTGGCCGGCGGGTAAATGGGTGAGCAGCTGCTCCCTGGAGGATGCAGGGAGGGGGCCAGCGGTCAGTGGTGAGTGCCCACCTTTCTTCTCGGTGCTGCTTCTCGGCACAGAGGGTGCAAAAGGCAGTCCGTGCCCTGCCGTCAGGTTCCAGGTGGGGATGCTCACGCACTGTCATGAGGCCTCAGGAAAGGCCCACCTGAGGGTCCGACAGAGACCACACCCAACCTCATCCTGCTTAACCATCACAGAGGACTAATCCAGCCCCATCGCTGCCAGGAGGGCGTATGAGAAGTCTGATCAACACGGGAAAAGCTACATACACCTGCCACCTGTGCCTGTCCACAAGCAGAAAGGACTGGATCCACGGGAATACAGGTCGAGAGAAGGCTTCCACCGCCCAGCACAGGACCTGCCGGGCCCAGGACTCAATATTAACAGTTGTTGAACAAACAAATGCACAAATGGAACAAGATAGACTTATCTTAGGACTTTTGGTCTGAACCATTTTCTGTTTAGGACTGCTTTGAAGAGAAGTTGAAGCTGTGTGTGGTGATATTATTTAAAAATACACAGCTCAGTGGCTAGGTCCTGAAAAATATCTGAAGTTTCCTCAGATCAATTAGGATGAATCCAGTTTACTTGGCTCCTAGTGACTCGGGTTTGTGCCCTTTTGCGGACATGACTAACGTTCAAACATGGGAAACCACTGCCAGGGGAAGTGGGGGAGGCGTGAAAGACCTCTCACAGTGACCCCACCTACTCTGACCCGGCTGCCCAAGCTCAGGGAAGTCACAGGTCACAGAACCCCTCTGGTCTCAGTTTCAGAAAAGCCATGTATTGGGATGGGCTGGATACCATCCTTTAAGCTCATGGACCTTAAAACGTGAGCTCTGAGTGCCTCCTGGCAGTGACGGGGCTGGATTAGTCCTCTGTGATGGTTAAGCAGGATGAGGTTGGGTGTGGTCTCTGTCGGCCTTGGTGAGCTTGCTCTAGAATATACTGATAGAGCTAAACAGAAATGTTTTTGTTGTTCAGTTGCTAAGTCGTGTCGGACTCTTAGTGACCCGATGGACTGTAGCACAGCAGGCTTCCCCTGTCTCCCGGAGTTTGGTCCATTGAGTTGGTGATACTATCCAAACATTTCATCCTCTGCCACCCCCTTCTCCTCCTGCCCTCAATCTTTCCCAGAAAGAAAGTGAAAGTGAAAGTCGCTCAGTAGTGTCTGACTCTTTGCAACCCCATGGACTATACAGTTCTTGGACTTCTCCAAGCCAGAATACTGGAATGGGTAGCCCTTCCCTTCTCCAGGAGATCTTTCCAACCCAGGGATCGAACCCAGGTCTCCTGCATTGCAGGCTGATTCTTTACCAGCTGAGCCACAAGGGAAGCCCAAGAATACTGGAGTGGGTAGCCTATCCCTTCTCCAGGAGATTTTCCCGACCCAGGAATCAAACTGGGGTCTCCTACACTGCAGGCAGATTCTTTACCAACTGAGCTATCAGGGAAGCCCAATCTTTCTCAGAATCAGGGTCTTTTCCAATGAGTTGGCTCTTCTCATCAGATGGCCAAAGTATTGGAGCTTCAGCATCAGTCCTTCCAATGTTTCCCTGGTGGCTCAGATGGGAAATCTATGAAGAGAGGAGCCTGAGGGGCTATAGTCCATGGGGTTGCAAAGAGTCAGACACAACTGAGCAATGAACAAAAACTTAAGTACCCCCAAAAGATATCTGGAGGCCAGTGTCTGAATCCCAGAAATGTCCCAAAATTTCTGGCTACAGGTTCTGGGCACCACTGGGGCCCCTGTGACCCAGTAGAAGTTCACTTACTAAAGCCTGCAGCAGCGGTTCCCAAGCACCGTCGCTAGGAAGGCTGGTGTGGAGTCAGCCAGGCCAGGAAGGGCAGCGAGCCAGGCTCGCTGGCCAGGCGGAGCCCCACCAGGTGCTGACAGACGCTGCTGCCCCTCAGCAGGCTCACAAATAAAACAACTTAGAAAAATCACTCCCGGAATTGCACACAAATATCCCAGCCATCCATACAGTTCCACGAGGTAAACATAAGCTGCCTCTACAGAAGGGGGAAACAGAGGGCTTGGCAAGTAAGGAAGCTCGGCCAACCACACCATGTGGCAGTCAGGGGTGAAAGTGTGCGCAGAACCCAAGTGTCCGGGCCCCCAAGTCCTGGGTTCTTGTCTTTACATCACGTTACTTCTCAAACTCACAAACCCAAAGCAGTGCCCTGCAGGCCTGTGGCTTCCAGCCAGAGCCCGGCCTGGGGCTGTACTGCTCCGGGTGCAGCCGGTGGTGGAGGGGTGGGGGTGGAGGGGGGAGGATGCAACTCGGGGGCCAGGTGACAGGGCAGTCCGTGATGCATGCACACCTGTGTCCCCAGGCCCATGGAGAGACTGCCTGCAGGCCCTGGAAGATGGCCATGACACCAGCTCCATCTACCTGGTGAAGCCAGAGAACACCAACCGCCTCATGCAGGTGTGGTGCGACCAGAGACACGACCCCGGGGGCTGGACGGTCATCCAGAGGCGCCTGGATGGCTCGGTCAACTTCTTCCGGAACTGGGAGACATACAAGGTGAGGACACCCACACACACACACACAGAGCGCCAGGGTCCTCGGAGGGAGGCCTGTGTGGCCCCAAGAGAGGTGGACCCTGACAGAGCCAGCAGGTGGGGAGGACTGGCTGCTCCTCCCCTGCCCCACCAACAACTGTGGCGGGGTACAGAGTGAGGGGTCCAGACCATGAAAGCCCCATGGACGGGGCTGGATGTGGGGAACACTGTGGTCCCAGCTGGGGCTCCCAGGGGAAGACCTGCCCTCGGAGCCCAGAAAGGGCAGGGCCTGAGGCTCCAGGGGCCTTCGAGGATCTCCCACACAGCCCGCTGTAGGGAACTGCGGAGATACTGGGTCCTAGCCCCAGGGTTCAGCCTCAGGGCTCCCAATTCCCAGGGAGCTGAGCGCTCCTCCTCCTTCTGAAGGGGAGGCTGAGGGCTCCGCCCACTCCTGGCTTCCTCTTCTGAACAAAGAGGCCGTACTGAGGACACCCCTGCAAGCAGGTGCTTCTGTTCATCACCTCCTTACTCTCAGGCCAGCCCTGGTGGGGAGAGGCTGGCCTGGACCCAGTTTAGGGATGAAACGTCTGCACAGACAGGAGCAGGCAGAGCAGTGAACACAGCTGAGGCACAGCCTCGATGCCCGCTCGCTGACCAGCACCAGGATCGCAGCACCCACACGAGGCTCCGCGGGCCCCACTCCTGCCCTGCTTGTCCTCCAACCCACCTCCTGACCAGCCTGTGCCCTTTGCTTCCTCCTCTTTCTCCACTGCCTCCTAGCTGAGAGGTTCTTGAAGACTCACTTCCCTAACTCCTTCCATCTCCTTTCCATGTTCCCTTCCTCAGAGCAGTTGGCACAGGGGTCACATCTGGGCTTCTTGGCTCAAATCCTGGCTCACGTGCTCTGCGACTCTGGGCCTCTCTGGGCTTCAGTCCACCCACTCTAGGGAGGACACTGAGAGTGCCCCGCTCACAGAGCTGGCGTGAGGATTAAGAAAATAACCTATGAAAAGTTCTGATAAGAGTGTCAGCACATCGTTAAGTGCTTACTGAACACTAGCTATTATTATCATGAACAAATTCAGCTATTTCCAAGACTTCAAGTGGCCACCACCTGGCCGATGACTCTCAAAATTATATGGAAAAATGGTAATATATCCACTGGATTCTAGACCTAGGAGGGACCATGCCTTTGTCAGAGGTCACATCTGTGCCTTAGTTTATAAGAGACTCTTACACACAGCCCCTCCCCAGAGAAAGGAACGGAAACTCAGAGAAGGTAAGGGAATTGCCCAAGGAACTCATGTTGCAAGCCTACTGTGTGCTAGGCTCTCAATTTACCAGGTTACGTGTGTCCCTAGAGCAACCCTGCAGGATGGGTAACGTAGAGGAACCCATGTTCACACACTGCCCAGCATGAGACAGGCACTCTCTCAATGGTCTTGAGTGATGCCTGACTGAAGCTGAGAACATGCAAAGTGACTGATCAAGTGACAGCCAGGTGGGGAAAACAAGGGATTATATGCAGGCATGCCTTCTGCTCTGCCTGCTTCCAAGACCCCGCATCCGGCACTGAGCAGCCGACAGCTGGGCCCAGCTGGCTGAGCACACTGCGTATTCCTTACTGACGCTCTCCCGCATTTTCCCCAGCAAGGGTTTGGGAACATTGACGGCGAGTACTGGCTGGGCCTGGAGAACATTTACTGGCTGACGAACCAGGGCAACTACAAGCTGCTGGTGACCATGGAGGACTGGTCTGGCCGCAAGGTCTTTGCAGAGTATGCCAGCTTCCGCCTGGAGCCTGAGAGCGAGTATTACAAGCTGCGGCTGGGGCGCTACCATGGCAACGCTGGCGACTCCTTCACCTGGCACAACGGCAAGCAGTTCACCACCCTGGACAGAGACCACGACGTCTACACAGGTAGGAGCAGTGGGGTCACTGGCAGGTGAAGGGCCGGGGAAAGGGATCAAAGCCCAGCCTCTGACTCCCAGGCCTGAGAACAGGACCACCCCAGGGCCCAGCTGCCCAGCTCTGTTCCCATCCCCTGAAGATCTACTCCTCCGCCCTCTGCCCACAGATCCCCTTTGCAAGGCTGGGTCAGCGTGGCACTCACGGAAAGGGGAAGGTACAGAGGTCCCCGAATGACACACTGGAGGGCCACTCTGGGCCAAGCTGGACATTGCGCTGGGCTGTGCACGGCGTCACTCCCTGCCTGAGCACCGGAGTTGGGGCCACACAGCCTTCGGAGAAAGGCTGCCCCGCCTCCACGCCACAGTGCCTCCCAGTTCCTCTGGGCCTGTTTCCACATCTGGGAATGAGGACACGCCTAGCGGGCGGGGGGTGAGAAGCAGGTGAGAAGGTGAGAGTGCGCCTGCAGTGCTCTGCCTGGGACTCGGGAGACTTGGGCTCTGGGCGGGGACAGGCTCTCAGGTGATGTGTTCGTGCAGCGCTGTGGGGAGCTACTGAGAGGAAACCGGGCAGGAGGGACGAATCCACCTGCCCAAGACTGCAGG
Organism: Budorcas taxicolor; assembly: GCF_023091745.1. NCBI lineage: Eukaryota > Metazoa > Chordata > Mammalia > Artiodactyla > Bovidae > Budorcas > Budorcas taxicolor. The sequence goes on along the minus strand of NC_068920.1, from coordinate 157,049,968 downwards.
CCTCAGGGCCGGATCTTTAGTAAATAAAAAGCTAGAGAGAACACAGAAACCCCTGAGGAGCACACACAGCCCGGCCCCGGGGCTAGACATCAAATCCCCCGAGTGCATCTCAAGGCTCCACCTCAGCTCCTGGGGACGAGGGGCCCTGCGCCCTTGTCAGGTGGCAGAATTCATGGCTCTTCTGCAAGGGGCTGAGCCCCACTTCAGGCCGAGGCTATCTATTCTCGCAGGTGAACCTGGCCCCCTAGTCCCAGGCTACAGGCTATCCCCCACTTTGATGATGCTAGTGGTAAAGAATCTGCCTGCCAATGCAGGAGACTCAAGAGATGTGGGTTTGACCCCTGGGTCGGGAAGATCCCCTGGAGGAGGAAATGGCAACCCACTCCAGTTTTCTTGCCTGGGAAAATCCCACGGACAGAGGATCCTGGTGGGCTACAATCCAGGGGTTTGCAAAGAGTCAGACACGACTGAGCGACTGAGCCCCAGGAACTCCCTGCTCTTCAGAAAAGCCCGGCTGCCTCCCCACCTTCCAGAGGGGTCCCTACCCCAGGTCCCCAGGCGGCAGATGGGGACATGCCCACACCTCCACCTACTCCCTGGCACAGAGCTGACCCTGCCGCAGGGGCCCCCAGGAGGCGGCGTGTCTGCTGAGACCGGGGCTGCCCAGGCTTCAGGAAGATATAACCCTCTGAGCTGGTCGGACACCAGGGACAGAAGGCTGGCTTATAGCCATTATGGGGAGCAGCAGAAGGCTGCTCTGCGACCCCAACCATCAGGCCCATTCGGCAGCAGGGTCACTGGACGTGAGGCAGTGAGCTCCCTGTCCCTGGAGGCATGTGGGGCAAGCTTAGGAGGGGCGTCCGCTGGCTGAGGGAAGGCTTGGCTGTGGCATGCCCAGCGCCCTGCCCTCTGAATCCAACACAACCACTCGGAGTCCGTGACCTCGGGTCATAGCCCAAAGGAGCCAGAGAAGAACTCTGGGAAGACCTGGGCTACTGGGGCTCTGGGCGCCTGGCGCTGGGCCTCCTCTCGGCGTTCTGCCTCAGCCGGCCTGCTCCCTTCTCACCTCCCACCATGGCGGCTTCTGGAGCGGAGCCGCCAGACCCGCTGGGTCGCCAAACCCACAGATCTGATAAGGCAGCCCGTTCACTGAGTGGGGTGCCCCCCTGGGCCTGACAGTGTCTTCCCCACTCCTGGGAAGGGCGATGCCCCTGCATGCCCGCTTGTGCCTTGCCCACACTTTTACTGGTGTTCCGAACTGCTTGTCCTTGGCAGCACAATTGAGCATGATATGAGGGTGCCAGAAACTTTATGAAAATATCTTGCTTTTGTGAAAAAAAAAAAAAAAAATGCCTGGATGACAGGCTAGGGGGAAATAAAGGAACATTTCATCCTAAACACTTCCTTTGCCACCCTCGGAAGACTCTTGATCTAATAGTTTCAACGAAAAAGAAATTCCTAAGAAAAAACCTTTGGCTCTCAACCCGCCCACCTCGGGTCATTTCCGTTTTCTGCAGAAACCCGGGGTGTGGAGCCCTCCCTGGTGCTTGCTCCGCAGCTAGCCCTGGGCTAGTACTTAGCCTCCTTCAGCTCCCAGGTGGGTCCTACCTACCTTGTGTGGGGGCATCGCTTCATCCTTGTTTTACAAGGAGTGTTCAGGGGCTCACCAAGGTTAGGTTGCTCGCCCAAGATCACAGAGCCCCAGTCGGAGGGAAGGTCTGAGCAGGTCTGAGGCCCCATGCCCTCTCTGGCATCTTTGTTCCAAATCCCCCCCAGTGGGTGGGGGTCCCTCTGAAGCCCCTCGAGAGCAAACAGCGGACACAGGTCAAACCTCCTCCCTGAACTTCTTACTCTTTCTCTCCTGCAGGCAACTGTGCCCACTACCAGAAGGGGGGCTGGTGGTATAACGCCTGCGCCCACTCCAACCTCAATGGGGTCTGGTACCGCGGGGGCCACTACCGGAGCCGCTACCAAGACGGGGTCTACTGGGCTGAGTTCCGCGGAGGTTCCTACTCGCTCAAGAAGGTGGTGATGATGATCCGGCCCAACCCCAACACCTTCCACTAGGCTGGCTCCCTTCAGGGCCGCAAGGACCGGGACGCTGGACTCTGATTCCCCAAGTCACCGCAGCAGATAAATGCGACCGATCTCTGTCCCTAATACTCCTCTGCACCTCGGACAGCCCTTCGTGTTTCCAGACAGGACAGGACTGCACACAAGTCTTTCTTTAAGTAAATTAAGTCCCTACAATGAAACACACCTGCAAAGTACCTTCGTAATATACACGTGTGTGAGCTGACCTCGTGCACCTGTATGTATGCCGCATATATATGCATTTAGATATATACCCGTGCCATATATCTAGATACATATATATAGGTTTGCCGTATATACTGAAACATGCGTATATTCAACTCTCAGACGTTGAGGGCTGCTCATGACAGCTCTGCTCTTAGGAGAAGAGCACTTCATTCGTGTTGTGTTACTTGAGTCTGAGGGCGCATTGCAGACCGCGTCGCTCCAGTTCTGACAGCAGTGCTTGGTGTTCCCCGAGCCTGGCTGCTCCTAGGGCCGGCCACAGTGCTACCCTCTCACACCAGGCTTCCCAACCTCCTTGCTCAAGATCCTCTTTGGCACCTAACCCAGTTTCAGAATACCCTCGCCTCTCTATTTCTAGCCTTCTCCTTGTTCTCAGGACAGTTCACCACCTCCCCAGCCAGCCAGCCAGCCGCCCACCCGCCTGCGCATTTACTCCGCCCTGTTCACTAAGTCCCTTCTGCGCTCCAGTCCCAGGCACTCGAGTTCCAGGCACCTTTCCTGTTCTCCTCTCCTGGCCGACTTACTCCTCACCTTTTCTGTCCCCCTGTGCTTTCTTCCCGGGCAAGATTCCCTAGCTTCTTAGTAGGAAACAGTCTGGACTCCACGTGGTCAGGAAAGGGAAAGTCAGGCCCCAAAGCTCGCTCTCGGCTGCGCGGACAATGGTTAATTTCAGTCTCGTACCTTCCAGCCACACGCTAGCCTACCTGCCATTTTAACCTCCGCAGAAATAATAGCCTACCTTGCCAGAAGATATTCAACTGAAGAGAAACCACCATCCAATTGTTGGGGGCCCCAAACGGCTACAGACCAAAGGTGCCATGCTCTCAGGCTGACTGGCGTCCACATCTCGTCTCCAGACTACACTTCCCCAGAGACCAGGCACCTCAAAAACGAGAACTGGCCACTTGCCGTGAGTTAATGAATAACCAGGGGCCACGGAGCCCTCGGTCAGCACATTGCTGGCCCTGAAGCATCAGGCTCGGTACTGCTGGGACTCTTGCCAAGCAGGGAGTAAGGGACAAACAAGAAGGTGAGACCCTCCTGGAGGGCGCATGGGTCAGGGCGGGCGGGTGAGACGGTGGAACGTTTGGTACTGTTTGCGTCCGGCTATGTGCCTATTACCTCAGCAGTCTCACAAGTGTACCATGTAGCACGTTTTGTGTATATAAAAGGGAGGGTTTTTTTTTTTTTAATATATTCTCAGATTATCCTTGTAATAACACATCTGCAATAAAAGCCGTCTGCGCTATTTGGATGTATCTACACCATGTGTTATTGTTTTAGAAAGCCTTCCTGGGGCCTCTGACACCACAGCCTCTTTGAGTAACACCAGGAAGAGATTCGTCCACCAAAATCTATTAAATGACACTCCACTCTACCTATCCCTGGTTGCCACCCGCGTCCTCAGGAGTCCCATGACAGAACCTCAGGCCACAAAGGCTCTCTGGAGACCTGCCTCCTTAAGTCCAGTTGTATTCTGGATGTCTCTGCTGGATATAGGCAGTGCAGTCAACCCCTAAAACACCCTTCCCCAGGTCTGGTCCCATTTCATCAAATGGCACCATCTACTCAACTGTTCTGGGCTTCTCTAGTGGCTCAGATGGTAAAGAATGTGCCTGCAAGGTGGGAGACCCGGGTTCGATCCCTGGGTCGGGAAGATCCCCTGGAGAAGGGAATGGCTACCCACTCCAGTATTCTTGTCTGGAGAATTCCATGGATGGAGGGGCCTGGGGGGCTACAGTCCATGGGATTGCAAAAGTCAGACACAACTGAGCAGGCACGCCTACTCAACTGCTCGGGCCAGAAGCAAGGACTCCTCCCTCTCCCTGGCCATGGTCTACCACCTCTCTGTGCAGGGCCTCTTCTCCGCCTTGGTATAGGCCTTCCTCCTCCCTCCCCTTGACTGAGGCTCCCCACCAGACCAGGAGCCCTGTGCCTTCGCCTTCCTCGTTTCAATACGACTTCCACACAAGCTGCTAGAACCACCTTCAGTGGACAGGGAAGGCGTTTCTGGGTGTGACGGGAAACCCCAAAACCGTAAACGGAAAGACAAGGAATAGGACTAAAGAAAATACCACAGTTTTGCCCTCTGACAAACAAAGCAAAATAAAACACGGCCAAGACTGAAAAGCAAATACTAAATGAGAGAGAAATTTAGGATTGACATTCATGCTGTACCAAGAACTCTTTCGAATTATGAAGAAAGATATAAACACTGTTATAGAAAACTTGGTGAAGCACACACGGTGGAAGACTCACAAAGGGCCAGCAGACAAGCAAAGAGGAACCAGAGAGGCACATTAAATCAAGCACAGCCCATCACACGGTGCCTGGCGGACTGGCAAAGACGAGGAAAGGTCAGTCTCCATGCTGACAAGGGAACAGAGAAGAAACACGTACTCCGTGTACTCTGGATGGAAGTATAAACTGATTCAATACTTCTGAAGAGCAGTCTGGCAATGCATATATCAAAATTTGAAATGCACTTAAACCTTTGGACTCACCAATCTCTCTTCGTGATAACCAAGCAATGGTGCCATATGAGAGCCTTTTCTGGCAGAGCTGTCGTGTGGAGAGACTGATGCTTACTGAAGCTTACTGAGTGCTGGGAACTGGACTTGTGTCCACGTATGTGATCTCACAGCAGCCTGTGAAGGAGGGACTATTGTTCTCACTCCACAGTAGGGGAGAAAGTGGGGCTTGCAGCCAAAGTGCTGGTAAAAATGTGCCTGCAGGATTATTCCAGAAGGTTCTGGGTGTCAGGCTCTAAGGAAAGAGTTCTCAACTCCCTTCTCCCAAACCCCCAGTCAGTGGTGGGGGTCACAGTGGAATCTGGACACTACCAAGGGTCCTCAACTTTGGCCCAGACCATGCCCACCCCACCCGTGGATACCTGGAGTGGAGTGCGTGGCATGCAAGGATAGAAGGCAGAGGAAGACAGAGCCTAACCTAACCGGTCACTGGTCATCTATACAAACCTCAGAGCTGCGAGCTCGGGAGAGAGGGATGAGGGGCAGCAACTTTTTTTCTCAACTGGTTGGGAATCCAACAAAAGCAGGGCATGACACCACCGTTCTCCAAGCCCCACTCACCCCGATACCCAAAACTGTTGTTGTTGTCGTTCAGTCGCTAAGTCATGTCCGACTCTCTGCAACCCCATGGACTGCAGCACGCCAGGCCTCCCTGACCCTCACCATCTCTCAGAATTCACCCAAGTTCCTGTCCATTGAATCCACGATGCCATCCGACCATCTCACCAAGCCCCACCCACCCTGATACCTAAAACTGGGTCTTGGTCAAATCATACCCCAGCTATGTGGAAGGAGAGGAAGGAATAAGCGCATCAGAGACTAGGAAATCCACTCTCCCTGGGGTAAAACGGCGGAAGGGGAGCAGTTCACCAAACCAACAGCATCAAAGAAGAGAACAGGGAGAGGAAAGGGTGGTGCTCAGAGCACAGCTCCTGGTGCTCCAGGAGTCGCTCCCCAGCCAACTTGCAGCCCATCAGCACTCAGCCCGACCAAACCCACATCCACAGCCCTCCTCCTCCCCTATCCCACCCAGGGACTTCTAAGGGGACAGTCACTGGGCTCCTCCTGCTACTAAGGTCTTCACGGTGAGCGCATCCACAGACAAACCCCGGAGGAAGTCAGTGAAACCCTGGTGGACAGAGGGCACCCACCTGCTGGACTCCTGCGGGGAACATGGCGGGAAGACAGAGTGACGCTGAATGGCACCCCTCCCCCGAACCAAGCGGATCTGAGCCAAGACTGAAAACAGAAACCTTTGAACTACTGCAAACATAGGGCGGGAATCCACGACGCTCATAATCCACAGGTGCTTTGTGGGAACTCAAGGGTCCCCTGATCTCCCAGGAGCACCTCATCCATGTATCGGTTCAGGAAAGACTCTCAGTTGCAGTAAGGGAAAGCTAGAGAGCTGGATTAAACAGAAAAGGGAACGTTTTTTAAGTGTAACAAAATGTTAAACGGCCACTCTTTCTGCCTGTTTTACCTGAGGCTCGAAAGGCTAAGGACAAAATAATAGCTGCCAAAGGTTCCCACATTCTGGAGCAAGGTGCAGGACCATCCCTGTGAGGGGGTGGCTCCACAATGGTTCTGCAGCATCAGCTGACTGCCCACCTGGGGCCTGTGTAGGAGGCTCAGAAAGTGCATCCCAAGGGGTGGGGGTGGGCGAGGGGGAGAGGATGAGTTGTCCCCATGCTATGCTCCCCACCACCACAGGGAGGGTAGGTGCTCCCCACCCGCCCTACTCAAGTCTGGCGAGAAGAGCTTCCAGGGACCGTTCCAGGAGCCTGGCGTGGGTGAGTGTCAGCACTATCATCTGACTCATGCCTCAAGTCTGCAGGCTGGGGCGGGAAGCAGTGAGAAGCGGTACTGCACTGCGAGCCAACGGCAAGACCACAGTGGGGGGCAGGGAGACCCGGACATGGGTCCTAGGAACCAGGGGGCTGCCTGCATGGAGGGGAGGGGGCAGTGCTGGAGGCCCAGGGGCCAAGGAAGGGCACTGCTCCCACGAAGGGAGTTGAGTCAGAGGTGCCCAGGATGGAAATTCTGAAGCAGCAGCAGCAAAGGAGAAAGGAGAGCAAAGCGAGGAAAAGACAGAGCGTGCGTGCTGGCAATGGGCACGCGCGCAGGGCGCCAGCTCTGGCTCCAACCTCAGGGGCCACACCAGACGGACCTGTCACGTCTGTCCCCACCCCGAGGGCCCCAAAGCTCGTGGCCCAGCGGGGAGGTGGGCTCTGGTGGACTGAGCGTGTGCCTCCCCCACCCCAGGCCTCCTGCCCAGCCAGGCTGTGGGAGCCCAGGCTTCTGAGCCCTCCCCTGGACGGTCTGCAGGGACGTGACTGTTAACAGCAGAGAGACTTTAGGGCCTGCTGAGTTCCCTGGGTTGACTGAGAAAAGAGCTAATCCACAGAGCAGGCTGGAAAGGACACTGGGGAAAAATAAAGTCGGTTTCTTCTTACACCTGATTGAGTCCAGCTCCTTTAATAAGCTGGTTACATAAGGACACGAGGTATCTCCCGGAGTCCATGAGCAAGGACGCAGCTGGGCCTCACGAGGGCCAGGAACCAGAAACTGCCTGGAAGTCCTTCTAAGAGGTCAGGCGGCTGCCTCTCGGCCTCTCTCCCTTCACTTCCCCTTCCCCTTGCCTGCAGGATCTCTGTTTCTCATTGAGAGGATCTGCTTTTCCCAGCACGGAATTTCTGAGCTCACGTGTCCTCCCCGACTGAGTGCCAGCCAAAGACCTGAAGGCTCTCTCCTCCCTGGCTAGCTCCCAGCCAGGGGACCCAACTGGCCTGTTCCGGCTGGTCGTCCACCTCACTTCTATGGACTGGGCTCCAAGCAGAGCTGCGTGGAAGGCACGCGGCTGCTGGTGCTCAAAGCAGTGGAAGGAGTAGGGGAAGTTCCCAGGGTCCCATGGGAGGAGAGGTCAAAGCTGGCGCTGTTCCCGAGAGGGTGTCTAGGCGATACTCCAGCTGTGGTCGGAGACCGCACTTCGCCAGCTAGATGGATTCTGTCCATTACTCGTTACATCGTGTCCCGTTCCCAGCTCCTCCCCTGCGGACGCTTGCCCTCCCAGGCTCAGCTGTGTCACTAAACATGACACACAGCTGTGCCCAGATGGGGCTCTTCCTGCCCTTCCTGGATACATGGAGTTTCTCAACAGCCTCCATGGATACAGGAGGCCACGAGTCCCCTGCTGCTGGGCTCTTCCAGGCAGTATTTCCTCTAGATAACACTCATGCCACCCACCACCTGTGGGTGGGTGCTTTCCATGCACCAGGCACCATGTGTGTCTCTCTAAACCTTCACAACCACCCTGTGAGGTGGGTTCTACAATTAGCCTCCCTTCGACATAACAGAACTTGAGGCTCATGCGCCCCAGGTGACTGGCCTGAGAACATGTAGCCTGGGACACTCAGGGTTTGAGCTTGAGCTTGTCTGACTCTTGAGCTCCTGCTTCTGGGAGGGTTAGATCTCAGTCCCCAAAGATGAAATGAAACCACTAAGGCTCCTCCCTCACTCCATCATCGCATCCCTGTGTGTCTGAGGATCACGAGGCATGGAGTCTGCTGCCCACAGAAGCAGATGTGTGAGGTGGCCGGCCAGCCTGCCTGTGCAGAAGCAGCTGGATGGATGGTAGGGCCCCAGACGTCAGGAAGTCAGGCCAGGGCTGTTTGCCCAATTTAGCCCCATGCTGACAGCAGAGAAGAGTAAGGGCAGTGATGGAGGACATTGCTCAGCTTTCTGGGGCTTCCAGTCCTTTGCCAGGACTCACGGGGCTGGCCCTGCCTTTCTCCTTTTCTCTTGTCAGACAATCTATGGACTAAGCCTCACCCTTTGGCATGGGGAGTGTCCCGCTTGTGGCTGGTCTGGCCATCACCTCGTGCACCAATTCCATGCCATCCAAGCCTTGGTCTGCATCCTCTGGAACTGGGTCCCCGCTGTGCCAGCTTGTCTCCCATCTCCACAGCTTGAGGACCCGGGCTTGCTTGGCTAGTCTCTCTCAGATCTCACAGTGAGGCCAGAACCAGCCCCAGTCTGGGATTTTGCCACTTGTGGACACATGTCTTGGTATCTACTATCCCTGGCGCACTCTGGTGCTCCCATCTCTCCTGACCTGGGGCATCCCAGAACACCTCACCCACACATGGGAGCCCAGACACAGATAATCCCTCCCATCTGTGCAGCCTTCCCCAAGCACTTCCACATGCGGCACCTCCCCCGCTTGCCAATGGTCACGATACATCTGTCTCCACGGGCTGGTCAGGGGTGACCCCTTCCCCCTGAGGCGGTACGTGTGCCCTCCTGGAGCTGAGGGACGTCTCACGTGAGGAAGACGGCTCCCTGGGCAAGGGTGGACCGGCCACACTGGCCCTGACCTGTAGCAGAGCCCCTCCCAAGTGGCTAAGGAGTCCAGAGGGAGTAACTAAGAGGGAATGGAATTAGAATTGCCTCTGGAGGCGTGTTTAGACACAGGCCCACACCCCAATCACCTCAGAGAGCGGGGCGAATTAGAAAAAGCACGCAGCTTCCTTGGAGCTGGGGAAGCCGACCCAGCCCGAGGCGAGTGTGCCGGGCGTGGACTTCTGTCAGCGCCTCTCCACAGGGCAGCGCAGAGCTGTGCTAGGGACGCGGGGAGGGGGACTGAGGATGGACATTCAGGGCGAGAGGCAGGAAGCAGGGACAGCTGGGTGGGAGGCTGCATGGCCTAGCTGCCTAGCCCAGCCCCAGGGAGCTCAGCCTTGAGGCAGGAAGCAGAGCTTATCTGCACAAAGAACTCGTGGGTGGAGAAATGTGTATGAAAACTACAGGTCCTCCTTCCCCCGTCATTTCATCGTAAGTCACTGGTAGGCAAAGGCCAGCGCTGCTGGGAGTGGAGGAGACGGGCAGGCAGGCACAGCTGGTGGGAGCGCAGTGCAGCCCGGAGTGGTCCTCACCAGCACCACTCGTCGTCTTCACCCAGCAATTCCACCTCCGGCTCACAGTGTTTCAGAAATACCCTGGCAGGTGAGCAAAGACACACGCACAAAGGTGTTCTCCACTGCGGCATCCGTCAAAGGGGAAAAGTACAAATGACCTAAGTGCTTATCAATTGGGGCCAAACAAATCGACTCGTGTCCAGGCCCCAGTCTGACAGACCACCATGTGGCCATGGGCACCACAGAGCCACAGGGAAGAATGCAGGAGTCGGGCACTTGGTGCCACTGAACAATACCCACCGCACTGCAAGGGGAGCAAAAAGTAAGGTGCAGAACGGACTGCTCACCCCAATGTTCCCAGTTTGGTTAAAAAGGGCAAGACTCTTTGCACATGCCCACGTGCCCAGATACTTGTATGTGTGGATTCAAGTGCCCGGGAGGACACACCCACCTGTCAGCACTGGCCACCTCTGCAAAGCAGAGACTTTCTAAGGTAAATAAGTTTTACAACAAACAATGTGTCACTTCTGTCATTTTAAGAGTTTGTAAAAGGATCGCTGGGCTTCCCAGGTGGCTCAGTGGTAAAGAATCTACCTGCCAATGCAGGAGACGCAAGAGACGAGAGTTCGATCCCTGGGTCAGGAAGATCCCCTGGAGAAAGAAATGGCAACCTACTCCAGTATTCTTGACTGGGAAATCCCATGGACAGAGGAGCCTGGCGGGCTACAGTCCAGGGGGGTCTCAAAAGAGTCAGACACGACCTAGCGACTAAACAACAGCAACAAATGGACATGGTCAGTGTGAGCAGAATGGCACCACTGGGCACAGCCTTCCTGGCCCCACAACATGCAGCTCTCGCCCCACTGCCCCCCAGCACCCCAGCCCTAAGCAGGCACTCGTGGACGCTGAAGACCTGGATGCCTTACTCTAGGCCTTTCTGAGGATAACTTCCTGGGACCTTTCGGGCCTCGTCAGCCTGTCCTCAGGCACCCTTCTTGCTCACAGAGCAGCTGGAATTCACCATCTCTGCCCTAGAGGATTTCCTCCTCTCAAAAATAGCTTCTGAGAGGGACCCAGAACTTCCTGCTTGTCCCAGAGAGCCATCTGACAGTCTTTTTTCTTATCGAGTTTTTTTTTTTAATGATAAGTATTTTACAGCAAACAATTATTGTTTACTCCATGTAGAAGATTATCTGGGGTTCATGGCATGCAACAATTTTCTCTTTCCAACAACCCCATGAGGTAAATCCTGTGATTATTCACATTTTAAAGACCATGGAGGGAGGCAGAGGGGAAGCAAGTAACATTTCCAAGATTACTCAGCTAATTAGCGGTGGAGTCAGGACCTAAAAGAAAGCGGCTGGCCAGCAGACCCCTGGCTCTTAACTATTCCGATATACTGTCTCCAAAAAGTAAACAGAAAATAGCATACGTCCGTCTAGTCAAGGCTATGGTTTTTCCTGTGGTTATGTATGGATGTGAGAGTTGGACTGTGAAGAAGGCTGAGCACCGAAGAATTGATGCTTTTGAACTATGGTGTTGGAGAAGACTCTTGAGAGTCCCTTGGACTGCAAGGAGATCCAACCAGTCCATTCTGAAGGAGATCAGCCCTGGGATTTCTTTGGAAGGAATGATGCTAAAGCTGAAACTCCAGTACTTTGGCCACCTCATGCGAAGAGTTGACTCATTGGAAAAGACTCTGATGCTGGGAGGGATTGGGGGCAGGAGGAGAAGGGGACGACAGAGGATAAGATGGCTGGATGGCATCACTGACTATCGATGGACGTGAGTCTGAGTGAACTCTGGGAGTTGGTGATGGACAGGGAGGCCTGGTGTGCTGCGATTCATGGGGTTGCAAAGAGTCGGCCACGACTGAGTGACTGAACTGAACTGAAGGAATCCGAGGATCAATGGCTTGTCCTGAATTTATGGGTTCACAGAGCCCTCTACATAAACAGTCAAGAGCAGGTAGGAAGTAATTCCTTCCTCTTTGCCCCTGCACTGGTCCCTCGTTGCAGACGTCAGCTCAGCACCCACAGCCCAAGGGTACACACCTCCATCTTCACCACTAGAAGCCCAGACTCCAGAGACTAAAGACCAGAGGGGGAGAAAAGGAGTCTTTCCCTTCCTAAAGCCTGCTTTCCATAGTCTGGAGTTCAGCCTGAGGCATCTGCTCTGTTTGGGAGATTGTCAATAGAAATCACGTCCTTCTTCTGGGTCGGCCCTACCTCCACAAGGGAGCAGGTCTCAGCTCTGGGCTTCCACTGATACAGCAAACCCAAAATACATACAGGAATTGCTGGCTTGTTCCACCACTGTGTAGGCCGCCTTGTGGGGGTAGCTCAGCATTTCCTGATTCCTACAATTAGAACTTGCCTCTCTGTCTCTCTCTGGCCCTGACTGTAACCTGCTCCTAATGCAGTCCCGGGGCCTGCTGTGTCTCCTGCGGCAAGTCCGTGGGCACCTTGAGGACACTGTTTTGCCCTCTGTTTCTGCAGCATCTCTTGAATTCCCATGGCGGGTCCATGCAAAATATGTGTGCAATGGATGAATGAGTACACTTCAGGCAGTTCAAGTCTTTTTTTCTTTTTTTTTTAAACACTGAGACCCTGAGAGTCGTTTATGTGTTGAGTTTTACAGCTGGTTTTGGTCCAGCACAGATGAGGAAACAACAAAGCAACAAATGGGAGGCAGTGACACATGGTGCCGTGCACTGGTTATCCATCGCTGTGCAACATATCACCACCCCCCTCCAGTTAGCAGCTACAATAATGAACATTTGCCATCTTGCAGTTCTGTGGGTCAGGTGTTTGGGTGTGTCTCAGCTGGGTGTGTCGGGCTCTCGTGTCCCGTGGGACTGCTGTAAAGCTGTCGGCCGGGGCTGCAGTGTCCGCTTGGGCGGGATCTCCGCTTGGGCGTCATCTGCTTCTGAACTCACTTATGTGCCTCCTGGCAGGCCTCAAACCCTCGCCACTGGCCTCTCCACAGGACTGCCAAATACTCAGCAGCTGGATTCCCCATGGATGTGTGCACCAAGAGGGAGGAAGAAGACAGCAACACCCCCCAGGGAAATAGTCCTTTAATAACCGAAGCCCGGAGAGATGTCCCATTACTTCCATCACACTGAACTTGCTGGTAGCAAGTCAGTGTGTCCCGCCATGCTCCAGGGGAGGGGCTATAGAAGGAATCACTGGGGGCCGTCTTAGAAGCTGTGCACCACGTGAAATCTCTCAGATTCTCAGGGCTACTTTCTCTCCAAAAGAGACATCCCAACGGCCCCAGGTGAGTCCTGAGGCTGGAGAAACTCTAGCCTTTCCTGCATCCCTAACCCTTCACTTCTTCAGGGCTGGCTGACCCTGGCAGGGCCCTCCATCTCCCATCTCAAGCCCCCGTACCACACAGGAGGGTCCTGGTGACATTCCTCTTTTCCACCCACTCTCTGGTTTCCCCAGAGGGTAAAGAGCTGTTAGCGGGAACATTCGGCATCTTCTGAGGTTAGCAGGCACTGGGGTCAGACCGGGGTTTGAGAAGTGGCCTCAATATTAGAAAGTGGCACTAGTAAGTAGAGAAACTTTTAGTGAGTTTTTCTCAGCTTTTGCAGCTGTAAAATGAGTTAAAAACACACACACAAACAAAAATGCCTCCCCGAAAGGCTAGCTGGGAGGATTAAATGAAGTAATGTGTGTGAAATGTTTGGTGCACACGTGTGCTCTAATAGTCATTATTATTACTGTTGGCTTCTAATTAGAAACTTAAAGACTAAAGGTCAAAGAAGACCAGTCATCCTGATGACTCTAACCGATTCCTGCTAGGAAAACACACCTTCGCTGGCACAAAAATGGCCTCATGCTCTCACGTCTTCCTGGGGATCACACAAGACTGCTTAACCCAGAGAAAACCTGACTGCAAGTCCTTCCTGTGCCCCAGAAGGGACCAGTGTGACAAGGTGCTCAGCTCTGGGCCACAGAGCACGGAAGAAACAAACCTCCCCTCCAGCGTGTTTTCCTCCCACAGTTTCTCTCCATGGAGACAGAGATGATAAACAGAGGATGCATAACTTAAGGTGGGTGGAACTCCAGCCATGAATAAGAAGTCTTGAGTTAAACTTGGTATCCAGCTGGCATACAACTTTGGTAGGTCATAAGTGAAATTGTAGGGATTTCTTCATTTGCAAAATGGGGGTTTTGACAACATCCACTGGCTTTTTAAAAAGTTTTCATTAATTTCTTTATTTTTGGCTACACTGGGTCTTCGTTGCTGAGCTCAGGCTTTTCTCTAGCTGTGGTGAGCAGGGGGCTACTCTCTAGTTGCCGTGCATGGACTTCTCATTGAGGTGGCTTCTCGTTGTTGGGCACAGGCTCTAGGTGTGCGGGCTTCAGTCATCGTGGTACGTGGGCTAAGTTGCCCCTCTGCATGTGGGATCTTCCTGGATCGGGGACTGAATCCGTGTCTCCTGCATCGGCAGGTGGATTTTTTTTTTTTTTTTTTTATCACTGAGCCACCAAGGAAGCCGCATCCACTAGCTTTTTGTAAAAACTGAGCAGGACTCTGAAGTCCCAGAAAAATGGTGGATTTTCAGGTAACAAATCCTGAGATTGCAAAAGTAAAAGGCAAATTCCTCTCTGGAAGGGAGAGGTTTGAGATCATACGCAGCTGAAAACTAGACAAAATAACGGGAAAGGATTCCTTCTGTGCAGATGCGTTGTGTCGTTGTGTTACTCCGCTGACTGAGAAGCACACGGCTTACCCCTGCCTGCTGGGCCACTGTGGGGGTGGATGCCTTGATATGGGGGAAGGAGAGGCCTGATCTAAGGCTCTCCGGGCTCAGGAGGAGGGAGGGTGGCAGGTCAGGGCCTACACCTTGCGGCTGTCGGGTAGAGAAGGCAAGGAGCATGGCCCTGGGCTCCAGGGGAAGGCATTCTGGAACGCAGGCTTTTCTCTGTTGCCTCGACATCCCTTAGCCAGCCCCAAGCTGTGCTTCCCAGGCTAAGGAAGGAGGAGCCTGGCTCCACACGGGTCCAGCTGGAGAGACAGGGTAGGAAAGCAGGAGACGACTGGAGGGAGGGATCAGAGGTGTGCGGCCAGGCAGCAGGCTGAGGCTCCAGGAACGACCAGGATGGATCTGTGGAACAAATGAGTATTCCTTGGGGATTCTTGCAAACACGTGGGGTGGGGAAACTGAAGGGAAAAAAGACTGGATTTCCTGCATGTAGAACGGAATTTTTTCAATTGGGCATTAAAGGAAAGGATTGCCCTTAATGCGGACAAGCTGGGGACAGCTGGATAACACTGTGGTCACCCTGACTTGGGAACCACCCAACTTTGGTCCTGGGGTGGCGGAGGCCCCCACCAAGGGGGAAGCAGAAGCTCTGCCAGCATCCTTCAGCTCAAGCCCTCCTGCCTTGTGGAGGACCATGAAGAGAGCGTATGTCTGTGCTTTCATCTCTGCTCGAATGCACACACATCTTCATCCCCAAAGCCCAGGTTCAGGGAGACGCCATCTAGCTCGTTCTGATGAGGCATCTCCATCAGGCAGACATGCTCACTGAAGTCTCTTTTAGGTCTTTCCCAGGTTTTGCTCAAAAATGAACTGCTTTCAAAAGGGCTTTCCCTCTCCCACCCCCAACAATTTCTGAAATACACTGATGTGCCACAGGCTTCTGCATGGCCACCGGCCTGGCCTTCCCCCTTACAGCCTGACTTTCTCTAAGCCAGGCATCTGCTGTCGGCCAGGAGACCCATGTTCCAGGCAAGCCCAAGCCAGGCTCGCCTGTACTCTTAAACCCTCCTGATCCTCCACTGCTCGTGGGGGTTGGACCCTGAGCCTCCCACTCCCAGTGTCTAGGCCCTAAGAGACTTCACCTCCCTCTCACTCCAGCTGCTTCTCACGATCCTCCCGCCCTGCGCCCCCAGCATTCTCTACTCTCCAGCCAGTTTTTCCAACAAACGTCATTTTTCCCCACTTCGGGGCTCTTGCACAACCTGCTTTCTTCGTCTGGGACGCTTGCATCCCACCTCCTCACCCAGCTTACTCATCTTTTAGGGCTTCTGGCCCCCAGCTTGGGACGGGCCCCCTTTATCTGCTCCTCTGCCTTTCCCGCCACAGTGCTCAGCTCATTTGGTTTCTAGTGCACTGCCGGTGATCAGATCTGGGCCGTGAGCTCCACGGGAGCAGAACCGGAGTCCGACACCCATCCTGCAAAGGGCCTGGTGTGTGCTGCTCTCAGGCCCAGAGCGGGAGCCCCTCCCTTGCCACCTGTTCTGGGGGTTTGGGGGCATCGGGATTAAACCCTTCTTTTTGGCCGATAACTACTTCTTTTCCAAAGTCCTTTAGATATCCCCCAGTTTAGGTCAGTTAACTTTATACTCTGAATCTGGAAACAACTTGCCTTTATTTTAAACTTCAGAGTCTCTGTCTGAAAATAAAGCCTTACTTTTTTTTTTAAAAAAAAAAAGGAAGGGTTTGTTTGTTTGAAGGAACAGCTTAGATTCTAGAAATGTACTTCACACATTAGAAGTCTGGGTAAATTTACTAAGAATCTAAATGTCCTCTTTACTATTCAGAACTGTCAGGATGCCTACTTTTCGTTCCTTGTGAGAGATCACCATTTTCCTTATTGCCTATAGTTACTTTTAGAATCAGGCTCTAACCCTTTCAAAATCCATTACATTCCTAATTTGATTTAGCTATTTCCTGGAGGGAATTATACGTACTAAAAACCAAACACCCTGTAAGTCAATAAAGCTACTTAGAAACAAATGCTGTAGCTACTCTTCACAGCTCATGGCCTGCTTCTGTTATCATTTTGACCCAAACTGGGTATTTACAAGGAGTTGCTATCAGATAAGATTAAGCTACAAATAACTGACTCGACTATTTCCCACCACTGTTTTTGCACTCTGAAGTAAATGGGAATAAACTTTTTGAGACAAAGAGAGTCTTATTTTTAAAATGCGGTAAATTTTTCCCTTGGTGTTTTTTAAATTATGTTTCACGAGAAACAGTGCACCAAAGTGCAGCCAACTGGCTCTAAAATTTGCATCGAAAGGAGCTGGAACACACACCCACACCGTTAATAACAACTGCTAGCACTGCATGAGGAGATCTTCACATGGAGTAAGGGACACGGGTGGGAACGGTCGGTCCCAGGAAACCAGGCGGTGTCGAAGCTTCCACAGCGGTTTAAAAGAATCATTACCAAAAGGAAACCCATACTTGCTATCAGAGGCAAATAACCACTGAAGCAGCGTTCAAGGTCTCAAGCAGGAACTAAACGAACACAGCAGCTGAAAATATCAAGGACTGACCTCAAGTCCCTCCCAGAGCATAACTCCCTCTCCCCCAGGGAAAGACCTACAGTGAGGACGTTGCCAGGGGAAAAAGAAATGGTTTCAGACATTTTTTCCTATATTGTACTTTCCAGGAATTATGTAACTTTTCCCCTTTTGATAAACAAATCCATCCCTAGGACAAGCTGGGTTTTCAAGAGGAATCTAGTACTAAAACCACAACCTCCATTCGGGCAGGGTCTCTCCACAGCCAAAGAGGGCAGGGAGGCCCCAGCTGCCCTCAGGATGGGGTCTTGTTTCATTCTTTTTCATGAAATCGTGCACCCCCACACCCCATCGTAAACCCTCACACAGCATCCTGAGGACAGAAAGCACGGTGGATCCGCCTCCTGTTCTTTCCATCTGACTTGTACGTGTCAGGAGTCGTTCTGATGCGAGGATGAGAAGTGCAGCCCAGCTGGCTTAAGAGGGGAGCGAGAGCCTCGTGGGGCTGAAGGGGCAGGAGCAGGCCACAGAGCGGGGCTCGCTCGGGGGCCAGCAGGAGGGTCTTCCGGGAGAACAGAGGCCCGCACGGAACCTCTCAGGGAGGACCTGCCAGGAAGCAGCTGCGATGAGATGACCAAGGACAAGCAGAGGGGGTCTGTCCAGAAACTCAGCGGCGTTGGACTGGGGCACAGGCTACGTATCTGCTGGGAAGAGCGGACCTGTCCTTCGGCCTGACGTGGTCACTCACGAGGGGCATCTGGCCAGTTGTCTGAACGGGACTCATCTGAAGGGGAGGGGTCTGGAAGCATACGCTTAGTCTGATGAGAAGGGACATAGGTTAGCAAGGGGAGACAGTATTGGTCCAGTCTGCCCTTGGCTGAGGCCCAGTGACCGATCTCTCAGAAGCCCAAGACCACACTGCTTTGTGGTCCACGAGCAAGTGTCACAGCAAAGTGCCAAGACGATTTATCCTACTTGTATAAAGTGTATCAATCCCACTGTATTATTAATCGCAAGTGTATTATTGATCCCACCATACTAGTGCCCAATGGAGACCATCCACAAGTCATCAGTAGCAGAGGACATGCAGGTGACAATTGAAAGGGGGGATAATGACCTGAGGGTGGAGGTGGCAAGTCGGGAGAGGGCAGCGTCAGAGCCGAGGGCTGACAGCCAGGCCATCTGGGCCGAGGCCTGGCTCTGCTGTGCTCCTGTTATGTGACCCGAGGCAACCTCTCAGCACCTGCTTTACTCACTGGGCCATGGTGAGCATTCACTGAGTTGATGCATTAAAGCACTAGCCAAGTGCCAGGCGCAGAGGAAGCAGAGGATCAACAGCAATTCTAGTGATCATCTTATGAGCGAGAAGAGGTCATCCTTAACCCTGGAGAACCTGCGCTAGTTAAACCAGGGGTTGCCCCCACCCTAATGCCACCAACCCATTTTCCGATCCATCAGCCTCAGGCAAGGTGGGAATGGGCTTGGCAGCTGGGCACGCCCAACCATCTACATATTTGAGATGGCAATTCACTGCCGTGGTCACCCAGGTGGAAGGACACTAAGTTCACAGCAAGCTATAAGATGAGAACAGGAAAGGATAAGAAAGTGTAACAGAAAAACCAAAAAAAGATGATAATTCAATAACATTGCTTAAGTCTAAACACATGGGAAAAACTTTTACTCCCCTACTAAAAGGCAAGGTCTATCATATTGGGCCCAACTAAACATGATTTCTGGAGGAGGGCATGGCAACCCACTCCAGTGTTCTTGCCTGGAGAATCCCATGGACAGAAGAGCCTGGCAGGCTGCAGTCTATGGAGTCGCAGAGTTGGACACAACTGAGCGCCTAAGCACACACAAGCACGCACAAATATGATTTCCAAGGATCACACTTAAGACAAAACAACTTAAAATATCAAAATACAAAATACAGTCAAAGATTTATAAAATGAATGCAAAGGAAAAATAAATCAGATTTCACAGAATCAACATCAATGAAATAAAAGCAAATGATAAATGGAATCAAGATCATTTTGTATGGGACCCTTCATAACAAATCTGCAACTGTTAAAAACATCTATTCCGTCATTGATATCCACATGGGATTGGCTCCAGGACCTCTGCAGATACTCAAATCCAGGGATGCTCAAGTCCCTTATGTAAAATGCCAAAGAATTTGCATACAACCTACGCACACCCTCCCCCATACTTTAAATCATCTCTGGGTTACTTATAATACTTAATACGATGTAAATGCTATGTAAATAGTTGCCAGCATATGGCAAATTCAAACTTTGCTTTTTGGAACTTTGTGGATTTCTTTTTTCAAATATTTTCAGCCCAGGGTTGGCTGAATCCATGAATGCAGAACCCAGGGGTATGGAGGGCCAACTGTATATGAAATAATGTAAGGCAGAAACTATTAGAAATGCAAAATGACTCTAACATCTATTTCTGTTCTTGATTGACCAGGTTGTCAAAAATGAAAAATCTGAATGTTATAATGTAATTATAAGAGTAACTTGTGAGATTACACCTTCTCCAGCACCCATGAAACATTTACACAAATTGATCTTAAACCACAAGATAAATATCAACATTTTTTTAAAAACCTCAAAAGCATATGGGTCATATATCCTAAAACCAACATGGAAAAAATTAGAGAGATGACTGTTCTTAAAAACCAAAGCCGTTTATAGCAGTGTTATCCACAGTAACGCGAAAGTGAAACAGCTCATATGTCCCTCGAATGAGGAACAGATAAATAAAATGTGGTGGGGCTCCCCTGGTGATTCAGCAGTAAAGATCCACCTGACAATGCAGGAGACATGGGTTTGCTCCCTGGTCCAGGAAGATCCCACCTGCTGTGGAGCAACTAAGCGCGTGTGCCATAACTACCAAGCAGGCGCTCCAGGGCCCGTGCTCTGCGACAAGAAGAGCTGCTGCAGTGAGAAGCCCATGCACCGCAACCAGAGAAAAACCCACGCGGCAATAAAGACCCAGCACAGCCAGAGATAAAAATCAATGGATTTTTAGAAGAATAAAATGTGGTGCATCCATTCAATGGAATACTATTTGGCAGTAAGAAAGAATGAAATACTGATCACGCTCTAACATGGATGAACCTTGAAAACATAACACTCAGGGAAAGAAGCCAGTCATAAAAGACCACACTGCACAATTCAATTCATATGAAATGTCCCAAATAAGCAAATCTATGAGGCCAGAAGGTACGTTAGCAGTTGTCTAGGGCTGAAGGTGATGGGGTAGAAGGGGGTGGCTAGAGGAAAAGGAGTGACTACAAACAGGCTCGGGGTTTCTCTTTGGGGTGACAAAGACATTCTAAAATTGAGTTTGCAGATGGTTGCAGAGCTTTGTGAATGTTCTAAAACCACTGGTTGTACACTTTAAATGGGTGATACATGAATTAAAACTCAATAAAGCCATTTGAAAAAAACCAAAAGCAAAAAACTCAAGCCCTTGGAAATTTAAAACACCACTACCTTAAATAACACTTGCATAAAAGAAAAATTGAAACTGTAATTATTGAACACTTTTAAGACTATCGTGAGCATACTATACATTTAAACACGTAGGATACAACAAAAGCATCAATTAGCAGAGGGAAATGTATACCAGTAACTATTTCCCAATGAAAGTAGAAAGAATAATGTATACACAAATAAGCCAATAATTTGTTTACAAGAACAAAACAACTTAAGGAAAGCAGAAGAAATGAATCGTAAGAGACAAAAGAATAAATTCCATATTTCATCAAATTTAGGATGTCATCTATTATAAATTTAGGATGCACCATTATTTTATGTATCATAAGGAACACTGCTGCCAATTAACCAGCGTCACAATGCTTTGTTACCACCAATTGAAAGATGCACCCCAATTTGAGAGGTTTAAAAATGCAGAGAGAAAAGGCACATCCTAGACTGATGGAATATAGATTAGAAAGCAGGAAGACAGTGTGACTGATACACAAATACAGAGTCTAATCCTTAGGAAAGACCAACAGACATACCTCTGGCAAAGCAAATTTAAAAAAAAAAAGAAAGAGAAAATGAAAATGCACACTATTAGGAATGCAAAGCAAATATAAGCCCATATATACAGGAGGTTAAAATGTATAAGCAATTACACAAAACTTTTCAGTCAAAACAAATTAAGTGAGGAAAAACTTTATGCTAATCATTTTGAAAACTTGGATCAAATGAACAATTTTCTACTAAAGTTTAATTTTCCAAATTAGTTTTAAAGGAATTAAAAAACTGAATACACAATGCTCATACAGAACATTTAAAAGTTGTCAAAAATGTATCTCAAAAAACTTGCACTAGATTTCTGAAAATATTAGGGGCCATATCCATAAAATTTTAATTTCCCTTGTTCTTAGTATTGTTTTATATCATAAAATTAGCATAACTGTGAAAACCAAACTATAAGAAGTATTTTTCACCTGTCAAACTGGCAAAGGAAAAAAAGGAATGATAACGGAAAAAAAGCACATGAAAACACAAAGCATTTGTGCACATGGGGAAAATAGGCAATTTCTTTGCCCTCTAATGTGAACATAAATTGCTACAACCTCTATGGAGAACGTTTTGAAAATATATATGAAAAGGCATACAATTTCACATTAAGTTTTGACCCAATAATCACACTTCCAGGAATCTCTTAGGAGATAATAATCATAATTACACATAGGAAATTTATGCAACAGGGATGGCCACTGCAGAATTTTAATAGCAAAAATGCAGAGACAATTTATGTGTCATTATTAGAGAGCAGATTTCAGTTGGACAAATCCAAGTGGGACTGAGTCACAGTATAGAAATGCAGGTAATAACATTAAATGTTCACAATAGAGTAAACATACAGATTTTATATGCACCCAAATTAATGAAAAGATTTGAAGCAAAATAATGTTTATCTCTGGATAAGATAACAAATGATACTAATCTTCTTATCTTCCTAATTCCTTGCAATAAACACATATTATTTTTGAATCAGTAAAATCAATAATCATTATAACAATTTCATTGAGACAAATCTTACATGATATATTATTAATGCCCAGAGAACCAAAACATAGGGATTTGGGCCTGAGTTCCCCCAGTTCAGTCTTCCCTAGAGGCTCAGAACAGTAAAGAGTCTGCTGACAATGTGGGAGACCCAGGTTCGACCCCTGGGTCAGGAAGATCCCCTGCAAAAGGGAATAGCAATCCACTCCACTATTCTTGCCTGGAAAATCCCATGGATGGAGGAGCCTGGCGGGCCCCCATCCATGGGGTCGCAGAGTCGGACGCGACTGAGCAGCTGACACACTCCCCCAGTTCAGAAGGACGCGGGTAGACCAGTGAGAGTCTCATGATCCTTCTGAGCTACAGGCTGGGGAGGCTTGGGATTCACTGGGCATCTGTATCAGCAGCAGAATATCCCTTGTTCCAGGACCCTCATCAGGAAGTCCCCATTCTCAGGGAGTACCAACAGCCTGTTCTAAACTGAAGAGCCAACCAATCCCCTCTTTATCCACGACCCATGCTGCTTCGTGGAACTTTCTCAACTAGAAACTGTAAAAACATCTCATCTGGTGCTGAGTAGGTTTCTTAAAAAAACAATAATCCTATTCAGACTCCTACCTAGATAGGGAATACTGGGAACCATCTTCAGGCTTCGGATATATTCCCGAGTCCGCTTGTAATTATCTTCTTTGGACATCAGGTAGTCCAGTTTCTCAAACGTGGTCTTGTCTTTTCGATTCAAAAGCTGGTGGGAGAAAAAGAGTATGAGAGAGAAGACAAAAAAACTAGAAGAAGCTAAAGAGAAAGGATAGCTGTGAACCAAAACTAAAAGGAAACGTGCTAAATGGTATGTCTGTGGTCTGCAGAATCCTGGGTGCAACTAAGCATTGTGAGAAGCTGTGTCTTGTGGAGATGGAACGTTTCACAGCTCAACTTGGTCATTTTTCATAAAACCTTACACTTAGAAGGAACCCTCCAGCGCTATCGAGTCCATTGTTCTGCCTGACACCAGAATCCCCTGCATAATGACCACCACCGTGGTGCACAGACCCCACAACAATGAGGAGCTCAGAGAGTAAAGCAAATTCCTCAAGGTCACCCAGAGCGATTTCACAGCCCCATTAGGTCTCTCTCCCTGGGTCCACAAATTCTTACTCCTCCTCATCTCTGCCATTACTGAGTGAGTGAGTGAAGTCGCTCAGTCGTGTCCGACTCTTTGCGACCCCATGGACTGTAGCCTACCAGGCTCCTCCCTCCATGGGATTCTCCAGGCAAGAGTACTGGAGTGGGTTGCCATTTCCTTCTCCAGGGGATCTTCCCGACCCAGGGATCGAACCCGGGCCTCCAGCATTCCAGGCAGATGCTTTAACCTCTGAGCCACCAGGGAAGCCTTGCCATTACTGAAGGCCCCCCAAAATGTCACCCACTTCGCCTGCCCATTCTGTGCACCTAGCCAGGCCATCTCTCCAATCAGGGCTATCTCCTCCAGATCCCCTGTGGTCCACAGCTGTGTCTTATTTACACTGGCTATGGTGTTTTAGTCAAAATAAGCTAAACCTTTTTTCCACATGCTGTCATCTAAGGGGTGATTTAGTTACGCAACTACAGGATAAGCAGATACCCACAGCCCAGAGATTAGAGAAGTAAGATCTTTTATGACTGAGATCTCTGGTATGTAAAGCTGGTCACCAGAGAAAGGATGGCTCTGTATTCATAAGGAGGCTTTCTGGAAGAAAGGAACAGAAATTGAGTCCTGGTTCTCCAGACCTGATGCTGTGGTCACTCTGCAAGTCCTACATCAAGGCCCAGTGCCAGGAAATGGCAATGAGGCTCCTTGAATAAAATGGCTTTGAGGAAAGGAATCTAGGCCGCGAGCAGGCTTGAAAAGAAGATACGGGAAAGGGTCAGTGGAGAGGGTTGGCTCTGGCACAGCACATGGTTGACGTTGGAAACCCCCAAGTTTAGCTTCCAGGGCCAGCGCCTCTGGGATCTGAGGTCCATGGCTGAGCCCAGGAGCATAAGTGGAGAGGGACCCTAGGCCAGGAGCATCCTTGGTCAAGTGTGGTTTTGAGACCCCATGGTCTGTGCAAGGACCAGAACCAGCCACCCTGCCACATCCATTAGACTAACGTAGGCCAGTGGCCAACAGCTCCATCACACAGCAGAAAGAAGGAGAGCAGTACTGCCCAGCATCAGGGGAAGCCAGACTTTCCAACTGAAGCAGCCCTTGGGGTTCCCGGGACCCAGGTCTGCAAATCCCAGGCTGAGGCCATGTCTGGTGCATCAGGGAATTCAGGCTGCCCTGGCTAATTCCTTGATCCTCAGCCTCTGGAGTCACAGAGGATGCAGCTGTGCAACAGCCCAGCTGAGCAGTAACAGCTTAAAGACTTCAGAGAGGAAAGGCAAAGGAAAAAGCTGAAAGGACGTCCCCAGTAAAGAAGTTGGAGAATAAACAGCGAGTTTTCTGTTTTTTTTTTCCATTGAGAAATTCAGGACGCATCAGAGGATGCTACACAGATGCTAGGAACAACGGCTGCTTAACCAGCCTGTTAATTTAAGGCTGTTATTCATCATATTAGCAAATGGACAGGAAATAACGCCATCATCTCCCATTTGCTGTTTGTAAAGCACCAAAACATACAACTCATCTTTACAAAGCCCAGGGACGAAGATGGAGCCAGGATGACTGCCGCTATTTCAGGTTCATAATCACAAGGATTAAGTAACTTTTCAGAGTACCCTTGGGGAACTTGATTCAGTAGAGGAGAGACATGTATATTACAGCAACATGGTAAGTAAGTAAGTAGAGATAAGAACTCAGACCAACAGTAGGTAAATTATGGGCAAGGGAACCATCAAGGGAAGATTTAAAGAGAGAAGCATTTGAAATGAACGTTTAAGGATAAGAAAGTCACTAAATAAACAACATATACCCAGAACAGAACCAGATCCTCTGGTTCTAAATGGCCCCATTGTGAAGTTGAGCAGGCCCCTCACCCTCTCGGCTGGGAGGTCATGTCTTTATTAATGCAACCTAGAAGCCCACTGAATGCTTTGGCAGTCGCCTATGTTCCTCCAGCACCTCAACAAATCCCTATGTCGTCCTCGTACACACTGCTGCTGAGCCAGACTGGTGTCCAAAGCTGCCTCCACTGGCTCTCTGGACCCAGCTGAGGGGTTGCCCATGTCCCCTGGCACGTCTGGCCGATCTGCCTAGACTGTCAAGTACCTCGATGCATGGCACCACAGAGCTGATCAGGGGGTCATCTGTGTCCTGACATGGACACGAGGCCAACATGATCACAGTCCTGGAGGATGTCCCTAAAGATACCCTGAAGACTGACCTCCAGCCAACAACTGGAGTTCTTTAGTGGAGTGGGCCAACCAAAGGCAGCCACATTTGCACACTTCCCAAATTTAAAACCAGGCCTCTCCAGACCACACCTCCCTCTGTTAACCTTGCGTCTGCACACATACTTCCTACCCACCCTCCACCCCACCTACACGCACACATTCGGAAGGGCCAGGTCTAGTTAACTTCACGCATCTGCTTCATTCTGTGGCCACAAATGAGATTCAGGATGGCATCAGATTTCTCAGCAGGAATGCACAGGATGTTAGAAGGCATGGAAAAGAACATCTATCTCCCAAGCAAGCATTTGCATACTACTTGAGAACTTCCCTTAGCAAAACCAAAGAATAAACCAAGGACTGGAGGGTACGGGATGCAGGAAATGGTGGATCCACACTAGCAGTGGCAAAGGCAGAGGACAGATGAACAGCAAGGCTTAAGAAGGACTGGTCTACATCCTTCCACCCCAGAAGAGGTCTCCAGAGAGACAGAAGACTCGACAGAAAACCCGATGGGATAGCACATTGGTGGGGTGGAGGAAGGGAACGGACATACTTTATTATGTATAATAAAAATAAAATTAAAATAATTCAAAGATTTTATGTATAATATACATAAGGCCTGGTAAGATATTATATAATATTACATATGTTTATACGTGTATTTTACATATACATATAAAATATCTGGTAGATAAGCAGTAGCTAGAGTAAGAATTTTTCCTTAAAAGGGGATTAGAAATGCCAGGGAAACAAAGGGATACTCCGGAAAGAATGTGTTATTCACACTTAACCACTTAAGTATGGAGGAGCCATTTATGGAAAACCATACTTACACATTCCTAATAATTAAAACAAGAATACTCATTTAACTCAAGTGATGTAATTATGGTAACATGAGTGTTTGTGAAGAATGAGGGAAGACGGTTTAGGAAAACTAAACCAACATCCATCTTACAAAGAAGTCACCATATACTGTCCAAAGTCTCGAGAAATTGCAGCAAAAACACATTGATGGAAATATGGCAGAAACTACCAAAGAAGCTGCTAAATAGCTGAGTGTTTGCCCCTAGGGAGTGATTGGGTTTTGCAGAGATGGAGCAATGAGTGTTAGCTGCTTCACTAAGCCTTTCAGTATTTAGTGATTTTTAAAATTCATGTGCACGTATTACGCTGAAAAATTCTTTCAGGATTTAATTTTTTAATATAGGGTTTGTTTATTCAAAAAGAACAGCATTTACTTGTTTTAAACTTTTATTACAAGTAGTGCCATAAACTGAAAACCTCATATGCATTGAGAGTCCTTTAGAAATGAGTTTACAGGAAGCCTCAGGAAGAAACCATCAGAACTACATGCAAAAAAACAACTTATCTGCTTACCTGAGTGAAACAGATACTAAAAGCATTCACATTCAGGAAAAGAGAAACAAGATTAAACAACATAAAGGAAAAGCTCACTAAATACAACAGGCAACTTCACTTCCGGTAAAGTTTAGAAGTGCTGGGCCGCCGTGAGATTCTTTTCCTTCCATAACATTTATTACAATTGTGACCAATTACGTGATTACATCTGTGTTTCACTCAGCAAAGGATGACTCCCATGAAGGCTGTGACCATGCTGGTTATATTCATTCCACAACACCCTGAGTCTGTTACGGTTCCTGACGCAGAGAAAATGCTGCCTAAAAATCTACTGAATTAAATAAAAGAATAAGAAAACTAACGACAACTTAAAAATTCAATTCTTTGGAAATTTCTGAATACTCCAATAATTCTTGAGTAAAAGAAGAACTAAAAGCAAGGGTAATGAACTATTTATAAACCAGAAACATAAAGAATATACAGATCATGATATGTTAAACTATGTGATGATGTCGAAAGTGTACTGAGAGGGAAAAAATGCATGGTTTTTAATTCATATAACTAAACAATATGAATGTAAATGAGCTTAACACTCAACTCAAAAAGCTATGGAAATTGGAAGGAGGGGTGAAGTAGGAGAAACTGATTAATATAGATAAAATCAGAAACCATGTTTAAAACATACAATATAAAACCAAACACCAAAACTATAGACATGATAACTAAACCCAAGAGCTAAATTTTATTAATAGCAATAAAACAGGTAACACCTCTATGAAGTAAAGTAAAATGAAAAAATATACAACATTAAGATTGAGAAACGGGCATAATTATGTATAGAAACTGAATTAAAATTACAAGGTAAAAATAAATCCCAGCCTTTTGATTTTAAATAATTTACATGGTGACAAACATCTGCTGCAAGGGATAAATGGGACTCCTCAACCACAGGTTAAAAGCCAGGATGATCACACATCTTGGTCAGATACCTGAAGAAACATGTTGCTTTTGGAAATGCCCCTTATCATGCTGCTAGAGAGCCTGTATGTGGCACTTATATTTGAATAATGATGAAAAATTCCCCTCTTCTGGTAAGTAGGCTCCATGGAATTAAAAAAAAGTCCTCCAAATCCTCTTTATGAGGACGTTGGTAGCTTGTTCCCTGCCTTGAGAGAAACAGTTCTTGATACGTGGAAATGTTTTTCAACAAAGAACGTGTTGCTTCAAATATGTTAAAACTGGCTCAAAATCCTATTTCAATTCCAGTGTCTACTGTTGGTATGGAAAGAATTTTTAGTGCTGTGGATAATCTATGGATCAATGGATTCAACAGACTGAAGATGCAATGAGAAAGGAATGAAACAAGGGCACTTCAAAAAAGTAATTCTTAAATTCTTTAGATATGAACTATTGGCTTCTGAAAAACAAACTACAAAGCCATATAACTAATGTAAAATATTAGATGCAATGGAGACTGTTATAAGTAACTTGAGGGAAAACTGTGACTCTGAAATTTAATAAGTATTCTAGCAAGCTATCCATCTCTATCTCTGACTAAGGCTATTTTAAATTCTGTAAAAATAAATGTTAACCTGTAGAAAATGTAGTAATGCAAATAATTCCAGTCCATATTAAAGCAACTGATGTCTCACAGTATCCCACTGATCATCACTCTGGGAATACTAATTTTCTATCCATTTTAAAGATTATTTCAGCATTCTTCACCTGACCATAAAGTAAAGTATTCTCAGTTCTCTTGAAATAAAGTTGGCTTAAAACTCAGCATTCAGAAAACTAAGATCACGGCATCTGGTCCCATCACTTCACAGCAAATAGATGGGGAAACAGTGGAAACAGTGACAGACTTTATTTTGGGGGGATCCAAAATCACTGCGGATGGTGACTGCAGTCATGAAATTAAAAGACGCTTGTTTTGTGGCTCAGCTGGTAAAGAATCCGCCTGCAATGAGGAAGACCTGGGTTTGATCCCTGGGTTGGGAAGATACCCTGGAGAAGGGAAAGGCTACCCACTCCAGTATTCTGGTCTAGAGAGGTCCATGGACTGTATGGTCCATGGGGTCACAAAAAGTCAGACACGACTGAACGACTTTCACTTTCACTTTGCTCCTTGGAAGAAAAGTTATGACCAACCAGACAGCATATTAAAAAACAGACACGTTACTTTGCCAACGAAGATCCATTTAGTCAAAGCTATGGTTTTTCCAGTAGTCTTGTATGGATGTAAGAGTTGGGACTATAAGGAAAGCTGAAGAATTGATGCTTTTGAACTGTGGTGTTGGAGAAGACTCTTGAGAATTCCTTGGACTGTAAGGAGGTCCAACCAGTCCATCCTAAAGGAAATCAGGCCTGAGCATTCATTGGAAGGACTGATGCTGAAACTGCAATACTTTGGCCACCTGATGCGAAGAATTGACTCATGAAAAGACCCTCATGCTGGGAAAGATTGAACGTGGGAGGAGAAGGGGACGACCGAGGAAGAGACGGTTGGATGGCATCACCGACTCAATGGACATGAGTTTGAGTAAACTCCGGGAGTTGGTGATAGACAGGGAGCCCTGGCATCCTGCAGTCCATGGGGTCGCAAAGAGTTGGACATGACTGAGTGACTGAACTGAACTGAACTGAATATCTTACTGATTCTCTCACTAATTAATGAGTTAAAATAAAATATTTGACAAATAATCATTTTATACTTGTATGAGTCATTATTTTATCTTTTTAAAAAACAATTCTTTGACAGTTTATATGCACATACAAATAAATACATGCAAACATAAATACACAATGTATAATCTTATAGATCAACTTTAATCATATGTTTCCAGTAATTTTGCTAAGTTTTAAATGAATTATGCTCATGGCAACCCCAAGAGACATTCCCACAAAGCCCAAGAGTAGAGCCAGGAGGATGAGCTTGGTCCTTGAATGGAAGTTTGCCAAGGGTCCATCCTGGGTCCAGAGCTGGTCTGTGTGGCTGAGCCATGGAAAGGGCTGGCTAAGGCATGGAAGAGTCAGAAGCACTATGAGAGGGCTCTGGAAGAAGAGAACAAACGCCATTATGGGAAGGAGGAACCAGGAAAAGGTGATCCTGGAAACTAGTCGTGCTGGGCTTCAACTAGCAGAGATGAGGCTGGCGAGGCCCCAGAGGCCAAAGAAAGTATGAGCAGTGGGCTGGCAGTGGGAACACACAGCGATGCTCAAGGGAGCAGCAGTTTGGCAGAACTGTAGGCAGGTGTTGCCTTGGACAAGACTGGGAAGGTAAGAGAGAGATGGAAACTCACCATTTGGCAAAGTATGCTTTTGACTAGGTCATTTTGGATACTGTGGACATGTGATGGCCAATTTGACAGCTTATTCTCCTTTTCCGGATCTTTTAACTCAACTTGCCAAGAGGATGCAAATCACAAGCAGCTAAGCATGAACAGTTGAATACTAATCAAAGGGGAAAGAATGAGTTGATTGTGGCTGTGTTTGAACAGGAAATTCCTCTAGCCAGCTCTTGCATCTCTTCCGCACGTGACCTGGGGCTCTGGGTTGCTATGTTGCTGGTGGCAGTAGATGCTCCACCGGCCACAGCTGAAAGGTTATGGTTTGTTTTTCAGGGCAAGGAAGTAGGTGTGAAGTAGGTATGAAAACTTTTGATATTTGCTGCCATTGCCAAAATGCTTCTATTATGTCCTCTGCACCCTGCAAGAATCTCCCTACCTAAAGGTTCTCCTCAAATGCCTCATTCCCAAATGCAAGTTGTCCTGAGAAATACCCACTGGAACACACCAAAACCCCTCTATCACCTAAGCTCAGTATCTTCCCTAACTTCAAGGGATCACTGAAACCTAGAGTTAAAAATCCAAATGACAGCTAAAACTTAACTGACAAAATATTCATTATTATAAAACTAGAAGCAGTGTAGTAGTGTGCATGCTCTGTCGTGTCCAGCTCTTTGCCACCCCATGGGCTGGAGTCTACTAGGCTCCTGTGTCCATGGGACTTTCCAGGCAAGAATACTGGAGTGGGTGGCCAGTTCCTCCTCCAGGGGAACTATCCAACCCCAGGATCAAACCTGCATCTTTTCTATCTCCTGCACTTGCAGGCAGATTCTTTACCACTGGCGCCACCTGAGAAGCAGTGCTCAGTTCAGGTCAGTTGCTCAGTTGTGTCTAACTCTTTGCGACCCCATGGACTGCAGCACGCCAGGCCTCCCTGTCCATCACCAACTCCCAGAATTTACTCAAACTCATGTCCATTAAGTCGGTGATGCCATCCAACCATCTCATCCTCTGTCATCGCCTTCTCCTCCTGCCTTCAATCTTTCCCAGCATCAGGGTCTTTTCAGATGAGTCAGTTCTTCACATTAGGTGGCGGAAGTATTGGAGTTTCAGCTTCAGCATCAGTCCTTCCAATGAATATGCAGATGACACCACCCTTATGGCAGAAAGTGAAGAAGAACTAAAAAGCCTCTTGATGAAAGTAAAAGAGGAGGGGTCCTTCCTCGGCTCCTGTTCTCCTCAGTGGTTAACTTAAGGCTGAGAGACTTCTAGCAACTGCTGCCTCTAAGGAGAACAGCCATCACAGCCATGGCAGGGATTTTGCGCTCAATAGTTCAGAGGCCCCCAGGGAGACTACAAACGGCAACAAAAGGTGTGGAACCTCTTGTTTGTACAGACTGGATTCGTCACAAATTTACGAGGTCAAGAATTCCAGATGAAGTTTTTCGGCCTTCACCTGAAGATCATGAAAAATACGGTGGGGATCCGCAGCAACCTCATAAACTGCATATTGTTACCAGAATAAAAAGTACAAAAAGACGTCCATATTGGGAGAAAGATATAATAAAGATGCTTGGGTTACAAAAAGCACACACTCCTCAAGTTCACAAGAATATCCCTTCAGTGAATGCAAAGCTGAAAGTGGTTAAACATTTGATAAGAATCAAGCCCCTGAAGCTGCCCCAGGGTCTCCCAACAGAGGAGGACATGTCCAACACGTGCCTGAAAAGCACTGGTGAGCTGGTTGTGAGGTGGCTTCTGAACCCCACGGACCAGGAAGCGAAGAAGTGCTGACAGCAACAGCCCAGCAGCTTCAGAGTAAAAAGTGGAAGTCATTTCTATTTAAAGATGGTGAGAAAGTGTTCTCATTAAAATATTGAAAAAATTCTAAAAAAAAAAAAAAAAAGAAAGTAAAAGAGGAGAGTGAAAAAGTTGGCTTAAAGCTCAACATTCAGAAAACTAAGGTCATGGCATCTGGTCCCATCACTTCATGGCAAATAGAAGGGGAAACAGTGGAAACAGTGACAGACTTTATTTTCTTGGGCTCCAAAATCACTGCAGATGGTGAGTGCAGCCATGAAATTAAAAGATGCTTATTCCTTAGAAGCAAAGTTATGACCAACCTAGACAGCATATTCAAAAGCAGAGACATTACTTTGCCACCAAAGTCTGTCTAGTCAAGGCTGCAGTCATGTATGGATGTGAGAATTGGACTATAAAGAAAGCTGAGCACCAAAGAATTGACGCTTTTGAACTGTGGTGTTGGAGAAGACTCTTGAGAGTCCCTTTGACTGCAAGGAGATCCAACCAGTCCATCCTAAAGGAAATCAGTCCTGAATATTCATTGGAGAAGTAGTATAATGAAAGTTAAAATGATGGATTAAAAAGAGCAACATCAAAATGGTTACAACATACATCAAAAAGAATAAAATACCCAGGAGTAAACACATCTAAGGAGGCAAAATACCTGTGGTCTGAAAACTGTAAGACACTGATTAAAGAAATTGAAGATAATACAAATAGATGGAAAGGTATACCATGTTCTTGGACTGGAAGAATCAACACTGTTAAAATGACCATACTACTGAAGGAAATCTAAAGATTCAATGCAACATCTATCAAATTGCCAGTGGTATTTGTCACAGAATCAGAGCAAAAAATTTTTTAATTTGTATGGAAGCAAAGAAGATCCTAAATAGGCAAAACAATTTTGAGAAGGAAGACCCAAGCTGGAGGAATTATGCTCCCTGACTGTTGACTATACTACAAGGCTACAGTTATCAAAACAGTGTGGTACTGGCACAAAACAGACATATATATCAACGGAAAAGGGTAGAAAGCCCAGAAATAAATCCACACACTTATGGTCAATTAATTAATCTACAACAAATGAGGCAAGACTACACAAAAGAGAAAAGACAGTCTCTTTAATAAGCGGTACTGGGGAAGCTGGTCAGCTACATGTAAGAGAATGAAATCAGAATATTCTCTAACACCATATACAAAAATAAATTCAAAATGGATTAAAGACCTAAATGTAAGACCAGATACTATAAAACTCCTAGAGGAAAACATAGGCAGAACACACGTTGACATAAATCATAGCAATATATTTTTAGATCCATCTCCTAGAGTGATGAAAACAAATATAAACAAATGGGACTTAATTGAACTTGAAGCTTCTGCACAGCACAGGAAACCATAAAAAGACAACCTATGATCTCGGAGAGAATGTTTGCAAACAATGTGACCAACAAGGGATTAATTTCCAAAATACAAAAACAGCTCATACAGCTTAATACCAAAAAAAAAAAAAAAAAAAGGGCAACCTAATCAAAAAACGGACAGGAAACCTAAATAGACATTTCTCCAAAGAGGACATACCGATGGCCAACAAGCACATGAAAAGATGCTCAACAGCACTAATTATTGGAGAAATGCAAACCAAACTACAACGAGGTATCACCTCAAAACAGTCAGGATGGTCATCATCAAAAAGTCTACAAATAATGGATTTGTAGAGAAATAATA
This sequence comes from Budorcas taxicolor, assembly GCF_023091745.1. Lineage (NCBI taxonomy): Eukaryota > Metazoa > Chordata > Mammalia > Artiodactyla > Bovidae > Budorcas > Budorcas taxicolor. The sequence goes on along the minus strand of NC_068920.1, from coordinate 157,016,363 downwards.
AATTTGCTGGAGAGGGTATGGCGAGAAAGGAACCCTCTTACACTGTCAGTGGGAATGTACATTGGTACAGCCACTATGGAGAACAGTATAGAGACACTCCTTAAAAAAATAAAATTAGAGTTGTCATATGATCCATCAATCCCACTCCTGGGCATATACCCAGAAAAAACTCTAATTTGAAAAGATATACACACCATCATGTTCATAGCAGCACTATCTACAATTGCCAAGACATGGAAGCAACCTAAGAATCCATCGACAGATGAATGGACAAAGAATATGTGGTACATATGTACAATGGAATACTACTCAGCCGTAAAAAGAATGAAATCATGCCATTTTGCGGCAACATGGATGAACCTAGAGATTATCACATTAAGTGAAGCAAGTCAGCCAGAGAAAGACAATTATCATATGATAGCCCTCATATTGGGAACCTAAAATGTTGATACAAATGAATTTAGTTCCAAAACAGAAAGAGACTCACAGACACAGAAAAGAAATTCATGGTTACCAAAGGGGATAGAGGCAGTGGGGAGAGGGGGAGAAAAAAAGAAAAAGAAAAGAAGTCTCATGCAATTTCATGTTAACTTGTTCACTAATTATACAATAAAATTGCTGGAATACTTTCTTAAGAAAAAAAAAAAACACGGTTACATCAGAGCACCCTGCTCTGGAGGAGTGGTGGGTAGAGACCATCCCCCACCCAAAGGATGGGGGGTTGCTAAAAACTGTCTTTAATCAGGCAAGTGAAAACACCAGAGCTGTGTCATAGGACCATCACTCCCTGAATGAACAGCGTGAGAAAGAGAGTGAGACCAGGAGCAAGGGAATCACTAGAGGATGATGATATTATCCGGTTATAAATCAGGGGACCTGGCTTACGGGGACAGTGGTCTCTGCCAGTCCATTTGAGAACAGTCAAGAAAAGTTGAAAATAATAATAAAAGCAGCAGCAGCAGCAGCTAATACGTATCTAGCCCTTACTGTGTGCCAGGCATAGTACGAAACATTTTGTTCACATATTTACTCATTTAACCCTCACCGTAAGAGGCAGGTCCAAGGCTGGCTGAGCCTGGGAGTCTGATTCAAGAGTCTGCACTCCTGACCTTCATAGGACACTACCCCTCATTTCTTGGTCATGTGGGCTGAAAGCCAAGAGCTACCTACCTGAAGTACAGGCTAAGGTGACATTTTCTCATAGGGACTTTTCCTACCTGTGTTCCCTTGGGGCTGCCCCAGGTTGGCCAGAGATTTTCCAGCAGGGGACACTTGCTGGCTCTCTGATTCCTGGGAACAGCTGAGTTCCAGCTCACCATAAGCAGGCATGAGAACCCTTGCCCCCTGACAGTTGGCAAGGTCTCCATACAGCAAGTTCTCTGCACTCTGCTCCCTGGGCTGACTCTGAGATCATTCTCTATTTCTAGCACATGGTGACTTCTCTCTCTTGGCTTCCGGCTCAGCATTGCTTCTTGGTTTATAATTTGGTTTATTTGTATGTGTGTTTGCAGCAGGTGATTGGGAGGGAAGAAAGGGCTTACTGCTCATCTGCGCAGTCTACCATATTGCCTCAAAGTCCAAATAGGTCCACTCAGAAAGCCTGGAACTAACCAGCACTTTCTGGAACCAGACTTTGATTTCAGACACCCCAAGGGTGAGCTGTCAGACAAACACGCGAGAAGAGGGCTCATGGAGCCGGCGTGGGAATGCAGGTGTAGGGCTAGAGAGAGGGATGAGTGCGAGGAGGCAGCCTCCACGGGGGCAAGGAGGAGAAGACAGATAGGGCTTTCCAAGCCGGGAAGACCCCATGGGACAGGACTCGGATCAGGAAAGGTGAGAGCTGGGCCAGAGCCCCGCCAGACACTTACAGCCCGTAGGCGAGAGGGACAAAAGTGGTCAGGGAGGAGCCAGCTGTCAGAACGCAGTGGGGGTGGGGGTGGGGAAGGGAATAAGCTGCGTGAAGAGAGATGTTTCAGGAAGGGGGTGACAGATGTTGTGGCAAAGTGAAGGCAGACGAGGGTGCAGACATCAGCAGAACTCCTGAGAACGGAGAGGCGGGGAGGGACAGGCGATGAGTCATCAGGGGATGTCCTCTCCTCCCCACCTCGCCTCCCACCTGAGCCATGGCTCAGGGAAGCGTGGGACAGCCTTGCCCATCATGACATCCTCCACAGCATCCGAGGCAGGGGGCACTCCATTGGACACAGAGGGGAGAGGCACCTCCCGCACGAAAGATGAAAATCTGAAATACACGAACGCCACCACCCATCCGCCTTCCTGGGATACCCGCTCAACGACCCTGTGCCCCCAGATGCCTGAAGTGAGAGTCCGGCTCCCAGGCAGGTCCCCTCCAGGCCACCGCCCTGCAGACCAGGCCTCCTGACCCATCGGCTGTGGCTTCCTCCTGGCCAAATTCTTCAGTTTTCATTTTGCTGCTGCAGATGGGTCAGACTCTCTGGATCAATTCAGTAGGAAAGGGCGAATCCTGATAGGAACGTGTACGCAGCAAGCAGAGTGTGTGTGTGTAGCTCATGACTGTAACTAAAGAGTGACTCACCCATACTTCGGGAATTCCATGCCCTCGGGTCTCTCCTGTCTAAGTCCAGCTCCTCTCAGGACCGCTCTGATCTGAGAAAAGGTCTCACCCTCGTCCCAGCTGTTGTTGCCATTGTTCAGTCACTCAGTCGTGTCCGACTCTTTGTGACCCCATGGACCGCAGCACGCCAGGCTTCCCTGTCCCGTGGGGTCTTCCTGGCTTGGAGAGCCCCACCTATCTTCTCCTCCATGCCCCAGTGGTGGCCGCCTCCTTGAGCTCATCCCAATCTCTCTCTAGCCCTAGATCTGAGTTCCCAGCTGCTCAGGCCTCAAACCTAGGAACCGCCCTCCAGGCCCCTCACTGCTTTATCTCTGACATCCCATCCTTCACAAATCCTACTGCTTCTGTCTTCAGAATGCCTCCCCTCAGTTCCCTTCTCTCCTGTGCACTGCCACTGCCCCAGTTTAGCCAGCACTGGCTCACTCGTGGATTCTGCCCTAACGCCCTAACCCAGCCTCATTTCCACTCTTGCCCCCCTGCACCTCCTCTGCAATCTGCTTTTCACAGACTGCATGCATGCTCAGTCGTGTCCAGCTCTTTGCAATACTATGGACCATAGCCCACCAGGGTCCTCTGTCCATGGGATTCTCCGGGCAAGAACACTGGAGTGTGTTGCCATGCCTTCCTCCAGGGGATCTTCCCGACCCAGGGATAGAACCCGAGTCTCTTAACCGTCTCCTGCATTGACAGGTGGGTTCTTTACCACTAGTGTTACATGGGAAGCCACAGAGTTGAAACATTAATTTTAAAAAACACAAAAAGCAACTGTGAACCAGATCATGTCTGTCTCCTGTTTGAACTTCTCTTCAGGCTGAGCCCCTCCCCAGCGGCCCCGCAGCCCGCTCACAGTACCCTCACAGTGTCCCCCAGGCCCACTGTGCTCCAGCCACACTGGTTGTAGAGTTTCTTCCACGATGATCTGTGTGCTGGCTGTGCCCACTTCTTGGTGCGGCTGGCTCCCTCTTGTCACTCAGGTCTGAGAGAGGCATTCCCTGAACACGCAGTTGATTCCTACCAATCCTCCTCTTTGGGTCTTCAGCATCACTTTTATTGCCATCTGTCAGCTCTTGGTTCATTACTTCATGCATTCAACACACATTTATTGGTCACTTCCCGCACCAGCTAGAATAGGCATGTGTTTAATCTCCCTCAAAAATGCAGTGTCTCCCTTGGATAACATAAAAGCCCATGAAACAGGGGCTTTGACCATAGCCTAAGGGCCTGGCATGGAGGGGGCAAGGGGAGTTTGATAAATACCTGATTTGCAGAAATGAATAAGAGCCATATGGTATGTGTGCTCAGGAATCAGAGCTGGCTGATAGGACTTCTTACTTAGGTCTCGTGGCTTTGAGGCTCCTGATATTCCAAAGTGGGCCTGGCACTGGGATAAATCAAACCCTGTCTGCACTTTCCCAGGCCAGCAGAAGGTGACTCCCTCCCTGTTGGCACAACCGACCAACATTTATGAAGGGCCTACTATGTGTGGGCCTGCGAGCAAGGTCAGCCTCCGTCTTGTCACAGATCACCAAGCCACTTGTACTCAGCAGCCAGGCCGACGGGCTGCCCTGCCCAACTAGTAATGACCAGCTGGCCCTCACTGAAGGCTGTCTGTGGGGAAATGAAGTGGCAGGCCTCTTCTTACACCTGTGACCCCCCTTCATCCAGGTTTCCCAGATAGCCAGGGTTTCAGGGCAACCCAGGGACAGCACTCAGGGAGCTGGTCACTCCCTGTCCCCAGGGGCCCCTGTTCCAATCTCACGTCTCCAGCTCCACTTCCCAGGCAGCGTGGGTGCCTGCTGTTCCTTGCCCTATGCCTGGCCTGATTCCAACATCAAGTTCTATCACAGACAGGTCATCCAGCAAATGGATAAGAATGTGGATGAGTCCAGCGAGGCAGAGCTAAGCTGTGTTGGCTCTGGCACTCACCAGCTCTGTGATCTTAGGCAGGTCACAGGAAGCCTCAGCTTCCGTCTCTGCACAATGAAGCCTATTAAAGCGCTGACCTTGGGGCTCCTACAGCTGGTGTGCCTGCTCCCCCTGCCCTGTGGGCCCATGAGTTCTCACCAGTCCCGTATCAAGGGACAGGTGCAGGGAAGCGAAACAGCAGTTTCGGGGCAGCATTTCAATGGCTAATCTCATTAGCAGGAAAAGAAGTAGCAAAAGGATGCAATCGAACACAACAAATGCATAGAAGTCAAATGACCCACTGTAAACTCAGCTGGGCAGTAGGAATACAGAGCAAATATCCAACTTCATCAAGAAGGAAGGCAGTCAAAGAGGGAGGCCAGCCTGTGGGCAGAGCTGCAGAACAGACGCCCCATGTTCTCCATCCTGATAGGTGGAGAGAGCGCCACGAATACTGTGGCATCGCCAACTCCACTGGGCTGGAGGTGGATATGGATAAAGGAGAAAGATGGCCTGTTTGGCCCATTTCCCAAATGCCCTGCACCAACCACTGTCCTTGGACTAACAAGACAGGTGGGCGAAAGGGGAAAGAATGGTCTGAAACAAAGGCTGAATGGCGGGTTTGCCCAAAGCAAACAGCTCCCCACACGAGGCCTTGGAGATGTCGTGCTGTGATCCCCACCAAGTGTATCAGCTCCTCTCTCCCCAGCACAACTGCTGGCGGCTGCTATATTTATCTCCTAGGAAGCTGCATCTCCCCTTCTTTTACCCTGGTAAGCAGCCCTCCGTAACCAAGAAAACAGTCTTGGTCCTCAGTCCTTAGGAAGCCACGGGGAGATTCCTCAGAAAAATAACAGCTGTTGTTGCCCTGGGCCCCTGCCCTCTGGTGACACACAAACTCAGCTTCCTGGCCTGTCTCTAGCTCCCACCAGCTAGATGCCCACTGAGAGGTCAAAGTCAGGGCCAATTCCAGGCGACTGCGGTGTGGGCGGGGGGTGGGCAGCAGAAGCCATGGCCTAACCAGGGAGTAAGTGACCAAAAGGCGGCCTTCAAGGCCTGGCTGCAGCTCCCTGCCTCACTGGCGTGTGTCTCCTCCCTGGGGCCCTCCGACTTCCCTTCCCCAGATCAAGGGACAAGCAGGGAGAAGGAAAACAGCTCTTTCCTGGCAACATTTCCTGAGCTAATCTCATTACCAGAAATGAATGGCAAAAGAAGGATGAACCCCAGAGGCCAGCGGCCCAGCCAGTAGCAGCCGCAGCCAGAACAGAGACTCCACGGCCTGGGGCAGCACTGAGAGTCTGCTTATCTCATCTTCCAGGTTCCTATCGGAGCACTGTGGACAAAGGGGACAAGAAAACAGGACCCCTCTCTTGTTCTGAGCGCCAAGAGGCCGTGGGTGCTGTCTTTCCTGCTGAGCTCTGTGGGGTGTGGTGGGGAAGCATGGAGACTCTGGAACAGACTATTGAGTTTGGTTTCTGCTCTGCCTCCGGGCCAGGGAACCCTGCATGTCCTCCCACTGCCCTGAGCCTCCGTCTCCTCATCTGTAATTGAGAACACTGACAACAGCGGTGGCCTCAACGGGGAGCTGTCAAGAGGAAATGAGTTAATACAGGGAAAGCTTTTAGGGCAGCACTGGGCAGATCTGTAAGGAAGACCCCTGTGGCCTGGAAGGGAGTTAGGTGAGGAAGCTCAGGTTTTCAAATGGGTCCTGGGTGGATATTTCATTCCCGGCTCCCTGGGGAGCAGTGGGAGATTTGTTTTCATACACAGCCATGATGACTGGCCACCGTAGCACAGGGCTCTGTCGAGCCACAGGGAGCGGTCCTGGGTGCTGCTCTGGCCTGACGCTGCCACCGTCCAGGGCAGGGCATGGCACCCTGGGGAGAACGCTGGCCAAAGCTCCATGGATGGGCCCTGCTCATTCATGACTGGGTGGCATCTCTGTGCCGGACCCTGAGCCACCCTGTTGCCTTGTGTGCTGACCCCCTGCAGCTCTCACTGACTGTGCCACTTACAGGGGTCACCGAGAGTCCCTGTGTTACTGACAGTAAGCTCTGTGCACCGTGAGAATCATCATTCCTTCTTCTGGGCCCACACATAGCTCCCAGCAGTCCAAGAAACAATAGCAGCATCTAAATGATGGAAAATTCATTTGAGAAAGAATCTCCAAGCAACTTTTGAAAAAAGTCTCAGGGTTCAGATGCACTTGGGGAAATCACAGGGCTGGCAGCAACCACAGAGACCAGTGGCTTCCAAACTTGCTTCTGACCTCCAAAGCCATTGCTCAACTCAAGTTCACCCAGAAGCCCAGGATGTAAAACTGATACAGCCGAGTCGCTCTGGCAGGAATCGTGCCCAGGCGGCCTGCTGGACGCCCTCCCGCCTCTGCCCCAGGCCCTGCTGGCCTTGAGGCAGCTCCAAGGAGCCCCTGGGCTCCCCGAAGCACTGATGGAACACCACAGATTCAGGCCAAGCTCTCTGAGTAGACCCGAGGAGACGAGTCCCATAGAATCACTCTGCACAGATGGTGCCTGAACACAGACCTGGTTTTCCGATTCCGGGCTAACACCTCTTGCTCCACTTTGCTGTGGCTTCATCTATGGAAAATTGCAATTTAAAGAAACAAGGCTCGCTTCTGATCACCTACAACATAATCCCTAAGTATTTTACAGGCCCCTGAACCAGCCAAGTCTGAAACAGAGCCCAGCCCCGCAGGCTGGCAGAGAGAAGTTCGGAAATGAGCTGCAGAGGCGCAGCTGATGGTTCCATACACTTTCCTTCAGTTCTGTGGGACATAAATAGGTCTTGAAAGGCTGGGGCTGTGTGGCCGTGAGAGACCCCGGACCAGGAGGTGAGGCCCTGGACCAGGAGGTGAGACCCCAGACTAGGAGGTGAGACCCCGGACCAGGTGGGCCAGGAAGTGAATACTAATGAGAAGTGGAGAGCCATGGCTTCCCCCCGTCAGGCACAGTGCCAAGCTCGGGAGGATAAAGAGGCCTGAGATATTTTTAAAGTATTTTTACAGCAGAAAAACTTTCCTACAGACTCAATTATATAACGATCAGACTCCACCTCTGAGCTGAAATTATCCATGGCCTTCAGGAAAAAAAAAAAAAAATCATTTTTCCCTACATGAAGGTCACAGGTTTCTCCAGAGAAACTCTTGAGATGTATGGTCAGCAGCCCTGGGGCAACTGCAAACCATCAGCCCGGAGGACTTCCCCAGCGCAGTTTGGGGCCGGGGAGAGCAAACATCACGCCACTGACCCCACCGTCATACGTGATGCTGTCGGGTCCAGGAGGGGCCTCTCCAGGGGCCCTTCTGACCCCAGCCACACCAGCATCCTCACAGCTTCCCTGTCCCAAAACGGGGTCGAGGTCACTGAAGGGGAGAGTGTGGCCAGGGGACACAATTAACCCACAGTCATTCTGTGTTGGTGGAAAACGGCAGACTGAGAAAGGCTTCTGGGCCTCAGGAACGGAGAACCTCACCCAAGAAATGACACCCCAGACGGAAGGAGCAGTCTTAGGGAGATTAACTTACAGCCCAGGTTTTCGTCAGCCTGAAGATGGGCGCGCTCTGCAATGCTGACACCACAGACATGAGAGAATGAAGGTTGTTGAGTTCTAGAAGTTTCTGGGGGGGAAAAAAGATATGGAATTGATTATTTTGTGCTATAAACAACAGAACAAAAACATGCTGAAGTGTTACCAAATGCTGTCATATTTATGAAATTCAATTACACTTAAAAATATCTCATGTAGAAAATATAGTTCTAGGAAGTTCATAGAAACCATATGCTCTTTTTCTTTCGAATTGTTAAAAGGTGAGTGTGCATCTGAAACATGTGCCAAATTGCATAAGCTGACTAGTCTGGCTGCTGGACAGAAACGTGGCCCGGGATGAGGTTTGATAGTGTCCTTTCTGCTCCGTTTTTAGATGAATCTCAACTGTCCCAGCAGGCTTCTGTAAACTGGGTCAATGTGGGTCTTCTGTGATCACCTTCATACCCAGCACAAGGGAGGCTGAGGAAAGATGTTATTAATCTGCTGGGAACATGGAGCTCCGGCTTCCCAGACACTGGACCATGCTCCCCTGAATCAGACCCCAAGTGAGTGAGAACATTTGGATTTAGTTCCATCTCAGACAAGTTCCTCACCACGAGAGTGAGGTTAAGTGCAGAAAAATGTAATTCCTCTGCTCTCAGTTTTACGCTGGGGAAAAACCTGCTATCAGGACGCGGGTTCCCCTTCTCACTCTTGGGAGTCAGCGAAGGCTGTGTAGCCGGCTGGCTCCATGGGACCGAGAGGTCTGGTGCCAACTCCGGTTCCCACTACGGGTGTGTCCTCTGGCAAGTTACCTAAGCCTTCTGAGCCTCCATGTCTTCAGACTTAAAACGAGGAGCCTCTGCTGCATGGGCCATGCACGTAACCTGCTTGACCAGAACCTGGCATCAGGAACAGCACGCAGCGCAGTGTGGGCTGCCCGTTCTCCGTCAGGAAGACTTGGCCCCAGCCCTACCCCTTCCTTATCACTGTCGCGGGTGCTTCCAAGTAGGTGCCGCTCCCTCTAGTATGTCTTTCCTGACCATGCTCCCAAGTCTAGGAGGTAGAAACCCGCCACCTGTGCGTTCCCACAGCAGCCTGTGCATCTCCTCAGCACCCTGGACTAGATTCCGCTCCCATCTGCCCCTCTCTCACCCGGGACCGTGTGTTCCCTGAGAGCAGGGGTGAAGTGGGATCTACCATCACAGCCCTCGGGCCTAGCAGCACAGAGCAGGACCTAGTAAATGAGCAAATACGTGAGGAGGACTATGCCTAGTCCTCACAGCTGTTCCTACCCGGGGATCTCTCCCTTGCCACACTAGTGACTGCTGCATTTCACGCATCTGTAACACTCCCTAACTGCTTCCTGCAGGTAATAATAGATCCTCTGAGGGAGCGGAATTTCATCCTTTGTATCTGAATTGCTGTGCTTGTCACAGGATTCCTTTTAGAGCTGAAGGTCCTCTGGGAGATTATCTAATCCACTCCTTTCATTTTATAGATGGAAAACCGAGGCCCAGAGAAAGGAGGGGCTCACACAAGACACACCCGGGGCACACAGCATCAGCATGATGGTCCGCCATCGGGAAATGGCAGAGCTTAAGGAGGAATCGTTGCAGGCCCCTCAGGTGGGGACTGTAAACTTCCAAACTGAAAGCACCAGGTGGGCTGGAACTCCGTCCCACTTTCTCTCGTGGCCCACCAAGAACTCATCGGCAGCAACAAGTTCCACTAAGGCCAGAACAGTTCCAGGTACTTCAGGACATAAAAGTGTCCATGCCCCTGCATACTTACAGCCGGATGCACTTAACCTTGCTGTGAGGGACCAGAGACATGCTCCGACTGACTCACTGTAGGGCCTGGGCATGGACACCCACCTCTCTAAGCCTCCCCTTCCTTCTCTGGAAATGGGATGATAATAATGTGAGTGTCAAATGCAATTATTTCTGTACAGCAGCCGCTATGGGGCCTGGCCAGAGAGGGGGCTGCACTATAGGTGAGCTGGCCTAGGACCTGCCTGGGAAGACAACGGGCACACACAGCAAGCAGGCAGTAAGCCACACAGAACGATGCTCTGCTGAGGCAGGCAAGCCCTGTGGTCAGGGATGGTGGACTGGGAGGAGCTGGCAGACCATGTTAAGCAATGAGAGTGGTCCAGGAAGGCCCATGGGATTGCATCCTGGGCTGGCAGAGATGAAGGAAGAGGAGGGGAAAGGTGGGGTGGAGATGTGAGCCTGGTGCCCAGACACTGGCCAGGACTGATCCCATCCGAACAGGGTTGGGAGGTAGGAGTGGGGCAGAGGAGTCATCAGGCCAGGTCTTGAGTGCAGGATGGGGTGCGGTGAGTTCTGCTGACTGGGGACAAGTTGTGCAGGATGTGATGGTATCACAACCACTGATGCTGAGAGCCACCAGCACTGCCTGGATCTGAATAGGAGGAGGAACAGATCCCAGGGGTAGCCCTCGGGGTCCCGGGGAGAGTCTGTGAAAGGCCAGCTTATAAAGGGCAGTTGGCTGCCAAAATCACAGGGCAGAGGGCACCTGCCTGTGCGCACACAGGGGCTGGGAAGCCACGCAGGGGGTCAGGCTGGTCCTGCAGCTGTCTCTGCCTGGGGAAGTCAGGTCACTGCCGCTGGTTTGAACCCTGCCCCGCAGGTCCAGAGCAAACTAGCTCCTGAAGTACCAAGGAAACACATTTCTGAAACAAGAAAGACAGGACAGGAAGGAAAGAAGTAATAATAAAACAGCTTACCTTGGCTATTTTCACAAAATGGCTCAGGATTTCTGCCCTTATTTTTAACGTCTGTGCTGTTAGAATTTCTCGTACAACCCAAAAACTGACCTGGAGAGTCAAACACAGACACACACACACACCAAAACGTTGTTAAATGCCAGGCCACCCAAGTTGCCCTGCCTACCACTTCTATGGGACTTCCAGGAGGTGGGGAGAACACACCCTAGGGCTGAGGAGGTTCAGGGTTTCTCTGACACCCAACCCTGCAGTAGGGGGGTCCCTGTTGTCAGCACCAGATCTCCAACACACACAGCGATGCTGAGAGCAGAAAGTATGTCCATCCTCGTCCAGGGGACCTCCTGGGCCTCCATGACACATGGGTCTCCCCAAAGGGGGTGCAGGGAATTTTGAGATGAAACAGACAAGATTCCTGCTCAGGAGGAGACAATGGATGGGTGGATGGATGGATGGTTGGATGGATGGATGGTTGGATGGATGGATGGACAAATGGCAGACAAAGGGATATGCATGCTGGGAGTACTATCCATGAGATCCACATCCCCAGCCAGACCCAAGGCAAGAAGGACTCAGCTGTACACGAACAATTGTAACCAATTTAATTTTCCAGGAGAGATTTGCCCAATTATTTATGTGATACAAAAGCGTCTCTCAAAGTTCCGTAAAGCAGTGCAGTTTAAAGGACACATTTCCCTGCAGACAGCATATGCCAAAAGGATATACTGGTACTTTTGCTTCAGAATAGCATTCACACTTGACCATACCCGAGCCCCTGAATCCTCTGGTGGGAAAAAGAAAGTCATCCACCAGTGTCTAGTTGACTCAATGAAACAGGAGGCCTCTCATGCCAAGAAACACTGGGCAGTGGTTTGTTTTCCTGTTTACGTTTCACAACTATAAGAACAGTTTTTTTGTGAAACTCGGATGCCCAAGAGAGCAACGACAGCACCACAAAGAAAGGAGAGATGGACAGAGTGCGGGGGATGCGTGGAACGAAAAGGAACGCTAGGCATCTAAAACTTGTACACTGTACAAAGAATCAAATAGTTAAGAATACTCCAGAGTTAACAAAGCATGTTTACTGCTGTGACCACATGCCTTCTCTTTACTGAAATACTGTTAACTTCTCAGTGAGAAAACAAGAAAGGATTAACCAAGAATCAAAATTTGGTTTCTTATATTAAGCAGGAATATTATAGAAAAGTTTTCTCTGCGTAATTATCTGTGGTTGCCTCCAGGACATGCCTGGGTTTCCATAGAATCATTTTTTCCAAGGAACTGCCTAAAATTAAGTTCAGACTCAAATGTTTACTAGCCGGTTACGGAAGAAAGATTTTCTTGATACTAAATGATATGCCCATAAACCTTATATTTTAATACATGCATACTTTTATGCCACATAAATCTCAAGTGTGATAGTTTATATGTACAATTTAATAGATGCTTATGTGCCAAAAAATCACACGTATTTAATTACAGAATATGGCAGAGCTGGCTCTGATCTGCAGCACATGGTGTGCAGGGGCAGCTGTGGATCAGTTCAGTTCAGCAGACTTTTACAAAGCCCTTACTATGTGCTCCAGGCACAGGGACTGTGAGTCCCAGACCTGTCTGCCCTTGCCTGACACAGAGGAGACCGGAGGAGGCAGGATCCTCCAGAAGTCACTGTGTTAAAAGGTAGCTGGTGGCTGTGGCCATCAAGAAGTTCAGACCAAGTGAACTGGAGCGTGGGGAAGGCAATGACAGAGGGCGGCTTCCTACAGGAGGTCACCTTGAGAGATGGGCAGACCTTCGGCATGTAAGGAGACCAGGGAGAGCTGAGTGGGCCGACAGGACTGGTGTTGAAGGTGCCCCATGGGGTGGGGGTAGGAGGGAAGCTGAAGCTAGAAGGGAAGCGAGGGCCAGACTGCCAGGGTCAGGAGCAACAAGGGGACGCTGTGCTGCATGGGGAGAGTTCCAGAGGCTTCTGGGCACAGGGATGACAGCTGAGACCCTTTTGTGGGGGCAGGGACACCCATCAGTAAACTGATACGAGGGTCTAAGTGAGAGATGGCAGGTTTGAGCTAGGGCCATGCTGCAGGAGATGGAGGGAAGAGGCAAAAGAGAAGGGCATTTCAAAGGGAGAATCAGCATAGTTTTAAACTGTTATAATTCTGTTTTCTAACTACAATTTAAGAGAAGCTTAATGCAGAAAACAAAGGAACAGAGATAAGCACAAAAGACAGAAGTCATTCGCAAGATTGTTCTCACGCACAGACCCCCTGTTATAAACACTGTGATATGTGTCCTTCTTGGAACACGTGTATGTCACGTCTCAGAACATATGTTTGTCTAGTCTTAGAACATATGTCCTTCTAGTCATAGAACCTGTTTCTCTTTTTCAATTAAACTGGTATATATTAATCATACTATCACAAGGATTTTTATAAGCAAATAAGAATACCAAGGACTTCCCTGGTGGTCCAGTGGTTAAGAATTCACCTGCCAGTGCAGAGGACACAGGTTCAATCCCTGGTCTGGGAAGATACCACATGCCATGGGCAACTAAGCCCGGGCACCACAACTGCCAAGACAGCATGCCCTACGGCCTGTGCTCCACAGTAAGAGAGGCCACCACAGTGAGAAGCCTGCTCCCTGCAACCTGAGAGAGCCTGGGTGCAGCAATGAAGACCCAGCACAGCCAAAGATAAATAAATACATGAAATTTTTAAAAATGCAAAATAAATGAAGAAAAAAAATATTGACATTTTTATTTTAGTAGCTGCCAAGTGATTCATCTCAGGGATGTCTCATCACTAAGGAACCTCGTGCTGCTGGGTAGCTTATTTCGAATTCTTTTGCTGTGATAGATACACACACACACACATATATAATTATACATATATCTTTATACATTTTTAATGAAGATCTGAGGATAAATTCTTTCAAGGTGGGGTGAATTAAAATATGTGTACATTTTTCCAGAAGTATGTATTGGCCTCCACAAGGTTTATTTTGTTGATCCATCAAAGTTGGAGCAGAGTTGTATTCCCTTACACAAGCCAATACCAGTTATTATGGTTCTTTTTTTTCTTTACTAACATAGTGGACAAACTAACATCTTACTGCCCGAATTCTGCATTTCTTTCATGACTCCTCAGTTAACTTTTTTTTCTTGCACTTTTTTTCTCAGCTTTTTGTTGCAAACATTTATCAGCCATTTGTACTCTCCGCCTGTGAACTACATGCTCTGGTCCTTCAGCCACCTTTCTATTGGGACACTTGTCCTCTAACTCTTGGTTAGTAAAAAGTCTCTTATATCAAAGTGAATGCATTACCCCTTTGTGAGTCATACAGTGTGCCAAGAGTGTGGAGAAACTGGTGCTCTTATACATTGTTTGGGAGGGAGGTTATAAAACTTAAAGGGCCATTTTGAAGAACAACTTGAACACGTCTCTCAAGCCGTTAAAGTTATATTCTCCCTAGAATATTTATCTTACAAAAATATAGAAATGTAAAGGGATATGTGCATGCCGGTTCGCCGAAGTACTGTTTATAAAGCAAAGGAACAGGCCCATCAATAGGGAGTAGGTTGCATAAATAACACCGTCACCTTACACTTTGGAAGGAAGTTGTTATGGAAGGAAGGAGACAGTTTATCTACAAGGATTATTTGGAATTCTTCTGCATAGGAGGTTTGTCTAGTCACCTCCATTTATTTATTCCATCATTTGTTTAAAGGGACTCATGAATATTTATTTTATACTTTTGGGTTATGATACTATGTTATTTATTTCATACTCAAAGTCATTTCAGCTTCAGCTACTGACAGCTGGCTTCGCCATGCCCTCAGCACTGGTTGGTTGGTTTGTTTGAGCACTTTTTTACTCTCGGCAACTACAAGATATAACGGGACTTCCCTGGTGGTGCAGTGGTGAGGAATCTGCCTGCCAATGCAGGGGACATGGGTTTGATTCCTGGTCTGGGAAGATCCCATGTGCTGTCGGGCAACAAAGCCTGTGCACCACAACTGGAAAATAGTCCCCACTCACGGCAACTAAAGAAAGCCAGAGCGCAGCCACAAAGACCCAACACAGCCAAAAATGAATTAACTAACTAATTAACTTTAAAAAATGCTACAGGTTCATCCCGTACATTTCTTGCCCCAGTCTGAAACCAGCCATTTCTCCAAGGAGCCTTGGCTCCTTTTATTAGATAATGGAATTAGAAACCAAGATCTGGGAGCATATATGCTTGAGCTACTGAGATATCACTATTTCTAGGTCCTCTCAGATGGCAGAGCAAGGAGGTGTGTGTGTGTGTGTGTGTGTGTGTGTGTGTGTGTGTGCCTGTGCACGCACTAACTCTTGTATATACACATACCTATAAACATTTCTGTATCTAACCATCTGTATCTATACTGAACTAAATGAGAACACACTAATGTCTCCACCTCTAATCCATCACCACATGGATCATTCTAGCCTTCTCCTCCTGTTTGCCTGTAACTTCCCACTCCAGCAGGTGGGAGAAACCTGGTTCCTGCCATCTGCCACCCAGCTTCTTAACTGTTCAGTTCCAGGGTCCATGCATAATGGTTTCAGAATGGTTGCCCATCCCCACTTGGGAAACACCTTCACTAGAGTGTAAGACCACATACAGGTCCTTTCACCTTTAGTCTCTCAGGCTCCCTTCAATTCCAGAGTATCTCAGGCGCGCACCTTTCCCCTCACCCTTCTCAGCGTGGTTGTTTCATACATTTATAACCCGGTTAGGCTCATGCGCCATGTTCTCCACTCCATCCTAGGACCCCGCAATCTCCACAATGAATTTTCTAATATCTGCGTACACTAAGGTTTACTCTTAGTGCCGTCAAGCTCTATGGGTCTCCACAGACGCACAGCGGCATGCGTCCAGCATACAGCATCATACAGAGCAGTGTCACCACCCTAAAAAGCTTCCCTGTTCTTCACTTACTCAACCCTCTCCTCTGCTCATGCCTCTGGCAAACACTGATCTGCTTACCATCTCTACAGTTTTACCTTTTGCAGAATTTTTTTCAACATTTTCCCGAACTTTTTTTTAAAAAATGGGGTAGATAATCACATGTATGTTACCTTCTCAGACTATTTTTCTTTCTTCTTTTGGCCACATTGGGCTACTTGCAAGATGTTAGTTCCTGTGCCCTTGGCAGTAAAAGCACAAAGTCCTAACCACTAGACCTCCAGGGCATTCCCCAGACTGGCTTCTTTCAGCTTGTAATATGTATTTAAGATTCTTCCATGTCTTTCTATGGCTTGAGAGTATATTCTTTCCTTTTTTTTTGGAATGAATACTATTTATTCCATTGTATGAATTTACCAATCTGTCTATCCTTTAACCTACTGAGGGACATCTCAGTCACTTTTTATTTAGTCAATTTTTATTTAATGTTTATGGAAGGCCTAAAGTCTTACAGGTTCGTTTTTTCAGTATATGACCTTTACAAATAAAGCTGCTATAAACAACTGTGTATATCTGCATGTATGTGTATAGGTAGACTTAAGATTCCAAATAAACTGGATAAATATTGAAAAATGCAATTGCTGGACTGCACCATTTTTTCATTCCCACCAGCAGCAAATGCGAGTTTATATTGCTCCAAACACTTGCCGCCAAGAATTGGTATTGTCAGGTTTGGTGAGTTTGTTTTGTTTTGGTTTGGAGGATTTTTTTCTTTTTGTATTTTAGGCATTCTAAAAGGTTGTAGTGTTTGCCATTTTCCCAATGGCAAATAATGCTGAGCATCTTTTCATATGCTTATTTGCCTTTGGTATATCTTCTTTGGTGAAGTATTTATTCAGATCTTTGACCCATTTTTTAATTGGGTTACTTTCTTATTGTTGAGTTTTAAGAATATATTTTGGATTCAAGTCTTATTATATATGTGTTTCAGGAATATTTTCCCCAGGCTGTGCTTTGTCTTTTAATTTTCCTAACTGTGTCTTTTGCAAAATATAAGATTTTAATTTTAATAAAGCCCAGCTTGCCAATTCTTTTCTTTTATGACTGTGCTTTGATGTTATATCTAATAATTCATCACCAACAGTCATGTAGATTTTCTTCTATGTTTAAGTTTTATAGTTCTATGTTTTACATTTAGGTTTATGGTCAATTTTTATTTAATGTTTATGGAAGGCCTAAAGTCTTGCAGGTTCATTTTTTCAAACACAAAAAAATACTTCCAACTATTTCAGTACTGTTTGTTCAAGAAATTACCCTTTCTCCATTAACTGCCCTCATGCATTTGTCAAAGGTCAGTTGCCTATATTTGTCTGGGTCTAGTTCTGGGCTCTCTATTCTATCAACCTAGGTATCTATTCTTTTGCCAGTACCATACTGTCTCAATTACTATAACTTTACAATCAGTCCTGAAATCAAGCAGAGTGAGTCCTCCAACTTTGCTCTTTTTCTGGTTATTCTAAGGCTTTAGCCTTTCCATATACACTTTAGAATCAGCTTGTTGATATTTATGAAATCGTCTCAGGAGACTGGGGTTCAATCCCTGGGTTGGGAAGATCCCCTGGAGGAGGGCATGGCAATCCACTCCAGGATTCTTGCCTGGAGAATGCTGTGGACAGAGAAGCCTGGCGGGCTACAGTCCGTGGGGCCACAAGAGTTGGGCACGACTGAGCAGCTGAGCATGGCACACAGCACATGAAATAGCTTGCTGGGATTTTTAAAAGATAAGTTTACTTATTTATCCACTGCTGGCTGTGCTGGGTCTTTGGTGCCGCTCAGGCTTTTCTCTAGCTGTGGAGAGCAGGGGCTACTCTCTTTCTGTGGGGGCCTCTCTCATTGCAGAGCACCATCTCTAAGGCGTGCAGGCTCAGTAGTGGCTCCTGGGCTTCAGAGCACGGACTCAACAGTTGCAGCATACAGGCTTAGCTGCTCCGTGGCCTGTGGGATCTTCCCAGGTCACGGATCAAACCTGTGTCTCCTGTGTCGGCAGGCGGATTCTTCAGCACCGAGTCACCAGGGAAGCCCGGCTTACGGGGATTTTGACTGGAGTTGAATTGAGTCTACAGATCAAGCTGGAACAAACGGACATCTTAGTAATGTGTCTTCTAATATATGAAGACAGAATATCTATTTCAGTCTACTTTGACTTCATTAGGATTTTCCAGTTTTTCGCATATAGAACCTGTACATACTTTGGTAGAGTTATGCCTAAGTATTCCTTGTGCGTGTGTGTGCACACACTACTGTAAATGGTGGTGTTATTTTTAAATTTCAAATTCCAATTCCTCATTGCTGGTACACAGAAAAGCTTTTATATTGATCTTGTGCCCTGAATCCTTGGTATACTCACTATGGTTCCAGAAGTTTTAAAAATAGACGCCTTTGGGATTTTCTGCACAGATGATCATGTCATCCTTATTTACTTATTTTGGTTGCGTGGGGTCTTAGCTGCAGCACAGATCGTCGTCAAAACGGCTCAGCAGCTGCAGCATGTGGGCTTAGGTGCTCCAAGCATGTGGGATTTTAGTTCCCTGACCAGGGTACCCTGCGTTGCGAGGTGGGTTCTTTACCACTGGACCTCCGGGGAAGTCCTAATCATGTCATCTTTGAATAAAGACAGTTTTAGTTCTTCCTTTTCAGTCTGAGTATCCTTTTATTCCCTTGTCTTACTGCACTAGCAAGGACTTCCAGTTCAATGTTAAGTGGAAGTGGTGAGAGAGCACGTCCAATCTTAAAGGGAAAGCATCGAGTGTCTTAATGTTAAGTATGATGTCAGCTGCAGGATTTTCTGTAGATGTCTTTTATCAAATTGAGGAAGTTGCCCCTCTATTCCTGATTTGCTGAGAGTTTTTTTGTATTATGAATGCATGCTGAATTTTGTTAAATGCTTTTTTTGGGTCGACTGATAAGATGTTATGCTTTTTCTTCTTTAGCCTGTTAAAACAGTGGATTACATTAATTCATTTTCAACTGCTGAATCAGTCCATGCACACATGGAATAAATGCCTCTTGGTCATGGTGCTAGTAAGCTTGTAAAACACATAAGCTATTACGATCAGGATCACTGTTTTGGTGGTAGAGCTAGCACTGGAGTTAAGGCACTGGGGACTAAGATATCCCCGGGGAATTTTCACAACAGTATTAGAAGTGAATAAAGCAGAACAGTTATGAACACAAAGAGCTTTAGCTAATCAACCACAAATGAAAACAATCAAAGCATAAAGTAAAGAAAAATCCAGGTTTTAAAATGCTATCCTTTCTTACAAGAAAGTGACTTTTGCTACAAATTTCTCAATAAGCCCACTCATGGTTTCCTTAGAAACCTGGAGTAAGATGGGAAAGCAGAGGTCCCAGCCTCTCCCTGCCCCCACCACTGGATTCCTGGTGCTGCAATAAAACACTGTCTGGTCTCTGCCTGAGCCTCCATGGGCAGGGAACCACCCTGTATCAGGAGAAAGCAACCGCCTACCCACTTCTATCCCTTGCTCCCTGCACTTACTGATTAGGCCCCACAAGTTCTATTCAGTCCGTTTCCCCATAAGAACCCCTCAATTACTTGAAAACCTTAATTACGTCCTCTCCAAGTCTTCACATTCCTAGATCCTTCCTCTGATCCTTGTATAACATGCTTTCTTTCCCCTCACCCTCTGACCCTCTGATCACTGTGACACCCCAGTCTTCACGTGGGGTGCCGAGGTCCAGACATAACGGTCTAGGAGTGGTTGGATAAAGCATAGGAAAGTGGGATTATCACACAGTTATTAGAACTGAGCCATCCTAGTTTAAACTTTTAATTTAAATTTTTTAAAAAACGACAACACCAATTACTGGCAAGAATATGACGCAACACGAGCTTTCCTTCATTGCTGGTGAGAATGCAAAATGGTACAGACATGATCCAGTAACTGTACTCCTAGGTATTTACCCAGTTTATTTGAAGTCTTATGTCCATACACCAAAAAAAAAAAAAAAAAGCAAATGTTTATAGCATTTTTATTCATAATTATCAAAAACTGGAAGTCCTTTGATAGATGAATGGATAGACAAACTGGTAAATCCAAACACTGAATAGGACTCACTTGAAAAGAAAAGCCATCAAGCCATAAAAATGCATGAATGGATCTTAAATGCATGTGGCTAAGTGAAAAGACAGTCTGAAAGGGCTACATACATACACATCCCCTTTTTTTCAGAGTCTGGAGAAGTGAACCTTTAGAGCTAGCAGGTAGATGAGCATCTGGACCACGCCTTCCTCTCCACAGCAAATCCTGCCTTATTCTTTGGGCAACTTCAGTATCACCTGAGACCATCACCTTGAGACCATGGCCTCAAGGTCACGTTATCATTTCGGCAGCTATTAGCACCCACCACTCCAGTCACATTCTTCTCCTAATTACCAAGGACTGCCCTGCATCAGAGACCTGAAGTTCCGGTCTCAGGCCATAACCTTTAGACCTTCTAGTCCTTACTTTCTCCTTGAGTCCACCCCCACCCCTGTGCCCACTCTTCCCTCTTGCCAGACTCTGGAGTCCCTGGCAACCCTTCCCTCCTTAAAAGCAGACAGATCCTCTATCATTTGTCACTTCAGTCCCTTGCCCTGCGGTCCTTCAAAAAGAATCTGCTTTGCTAACTGTGGATGGATCTAACCACTTACCTTCCTGTGCCCCTTTCTTTTGGCTGCAAAGTGCAACTAGAATAAAACCATCCACCCTCATGCCGTGGGGCCACTTTAAAAGCCACAATCTCTATTTCATCTGGTCCACTGGCTCTACTCATGAGTCTTTTATATTTCCAGGGTCAGTTTTCTCTTTTCCCTGGAATGGTTTTTACAAGCTTTCCCCAACCCCCTTCAAGATTCCCTGCTGTGTCCCAGCTTCATCTCCAACTCCATGGAGGAAAGAGGAGCCACGAACCTCCTCACACCACACCTACAAGCAGACCTGTGTCTGTATCTTTCCTTTCTGCAGACTCGCCTTTTATAACGCAGAGTGCCCAGGTCCCGGCCTCTCCCACCTTTGCTGGAACTTCACTTCATTATGTATACCTGCTCTCTTCTTATCTTTAATCTTTCCTGGTCTACCGGCTCCTTCCATTCAAAATAAGAACATCCCCAAGGCTCTTTCCGCTGAAAAGAAAAAAGGACTATTACCACCTCCCTGAACGTCTTCAGCCCCTCCAGCCACTCCTCATCTTTCTCAATGGGAGCATCGCCTACATCTGCTCTCTCCATTCCCTCACACCTCCTACGGCTCAGCCTGCTACACCCCAGCTTCTATTTCACATCCCCACAAAACAGCTCCTGCTGAGCTCACCACCGCCGTGCTGCTAAGACTTTCTTTCCAGTCTTTTTAACTGACCCATTCTGTAGCATCCCCATATCCTTGAGACCCTGATTTCCAAACACCACCTTTTCTGGGGGATGTTCTCGTCCCCGGGCTGCTAGTTCTCAGCTCTCACAGGGGCTTCTCTTGCTCCCAGGGTGATCTCATCCACTCCTGTGCTTCGTTTGCAGCTGATTCAATATCTGCATCTCCATGCTGGATCTTTCCCCTGACTCCCAGACGCAAACATCTGATACCTGCTGCACAGCTGAACTCATACATCCAAACCCTTTTCATCTCCTCCCTCACAGCTGCTCCTCCTCTGTGCTCGCTATCTCAAAGAGAGATGCTGCCAAGGACCAAAGGGGCCCTCCTTGCACCTCCCTGTCATCTCCCTCCACGTCTCATCAATCACCGAGAGCTACCATTTGGTCTCAATATTCTGTTGAGTCTGGCCACTTCACATCTCTATTCTTCACCTGGATGAATGGGACAGACTCCGATCCAGTCTCCTGGCCTCCCTTCCAACTGCCCACACCTCTCCTCTGGTTTTCCCATCCTAATGCTGATTCCCCTGGACTGTCAGCCCCTCCATTACTTCTGTCTCCCCGTTTAGACTGTGAGCAAGGGCTAAATCTAGTTTACTATTGACCACCCTGGACCAAAGACAGAGCCTGGGGCGTGCTCAGTCAATGTCTATTAAATAAATAAATGAATGTAACTAGAAGCAATGAGCCTCAGATGAAAGCGGATTTACACAATGAGGAAAGAACAGTTGTTTGGAGGTAGCTTTTGGAAGGGAAAATACTAACACTGCCTCCCAGCTCTGTGATAAATGAGGTCTGGAAGAACCAGGGGGATCCACTGGAGTCATGTTCATAAAAATGGGGGAGGCTTTTCAACAGAGAAACTCAACAGTTATGTGACTTTGAGCAAGTTATTTCATTTTCTAGAATCTCAGCATTCTCATTCATAAAATGGGTTTAAAATATCAGCCTCAGTGGGCTTTGTGAAAACAGAATCAAATGCAGGTTAAATGCTCAGTACAGTGTCTAACTCAGGTGAGTTGAGCCTAAGTGCTCAATAAACTTTTTTTTTTAAAGAGTCTTGATTAAAGCCAAGAAGGAGTGGGAACAATCAGGGGTTAGGCTAATGACGGGAGTTGGGGGCAGGGGGGAAGGGGGCAGTTACAAGAGTGATGGGGTATCAGCAGGAAAGCTCCGAGCAGGAAGAATGCCAGAGGGAAGAAGGTCAGCGGGGGCCCTGCCATCACTCTCAGCTACCTCCTGCCCGAGCACCGACTTTCCTGGAGGAACTGCCAGTCCTCCAGTCTCACTCCCTGCCACCCAGACCCCTACCCGCCTCCACCGGAAGGCCTGCTTCTGCGACTTGGCCAGCCAGAGCCTCGTGTTTCCTGTCGGGGCCATGAGGTCAGGGTGCACAGCAGAGGATCCAAACCAGGGCCATCGACCCCGGAGTCTCAAGTGCAGGACATGGAACGGAAAAGAGGCAGGTCTTTTCTGCAGGAGTTGCCCTCACAGGGAGCTGCCGAACGCCGTCTCAGAACCAGAAAGGAGGAGGCTGCTTGTGGGGGGCCAGCGCAGAGGAAAGCGGGACCTCCAGGTGGAGACAGAAGTATCGCCTGAGGTCCCCTGAAAACACATGGAGTCTAACTTCTCCCTGGATTTGCTCCACGAGCCAGCAGGGGTTTCCATCATGAGGAGCTATGCGTATATATCCTGAGCAGAGTGAAAGCTACCCTCCGGGGCAAAGCGTTGAGACCCTCTGCCCTGTCCAGCCCCCGCTAATATGTAAGCATCTTATGACCCACACTTGGACTTGTCCAGGCCTCAGAACAGGTTAGCAGCAGAGACCAGACTGGAACCAAGTTCTCCCAATTCCCTGTCCATCTCTTCCAAATTCTTCATCTTCAGGACACAATTCCCACCCTACCGCCAGCACTTGGGCCCAAAGCTAACCTTCCTTTCAGCTTGTAGCTCCCATGACACTGCTGCTGCTACTGCTGCTGCTAAGTCACTTCAGTCGTGTCTGACTCTGTGCGACCCCATAGACAGCAGCCCACCAGGCTCCCCTGTCCCTGGGATTCTCCAGGCAAGAATACTGGAGTGGGTCGCCATTTCCTTCTCCGATGCATGAAAGTGAAAAGTCAAAGTGAAGTTACTCAGTCGTGTTCGACTCTTCGCGACCCTATGGACTGCAGCCCACCAGGCTCCTCTGTCAGTGGGATTTTCCAGGCAAGAGCGCTGGAGTGGGGTGCCACTGCCTTCTCCGCCCATGACGCTACCACCTGTTTTAAAGCTAATTCTATTAGTTTACTGTGTGTCAGGTGCTGAGCTAAACCTTTTACATCCATGATTCTCATCTGATCTTCAAGAACCACTTGAAATGATTCTTCCTATTTCATATATGATGAGGAAGGTCAGAGGCTGAAAGACAAGCCAAGATCATACCGGTAACAGGTCGCACAGCTAAGATGCACACTCAGGTCTGCTGGGTTCCATGCAACCACAGCTTCTCAGACTGCTGTCCTCTAAAGTATTCATGCAAAAACTCGGGGGCTTTGGAGGGCCAGCAGAAAATCCAGTCACTTCACTTAAATGCAAATGTATGCATGTGTCTATTTGTCTAAGGGCAGGTTCAAAGGTGATACATCAGATTCTCAACAAAAACCAAAAACCCATGATTCAAAAAGGGTTGAGAACTTCTGGCTTTACGATGAACTCCCTGGGGCCAAGGCACAGGCCTGGCCCATAACAAACCCCTGGGGAACTCAGCCCAGCCCTTCCGTCCCAGCCATTCCATAAACAAATGCTAAGGGACGCAGGCCACATGGAGGAGCAGCCACGTCCTCCAGGACTGACCAGAGCACTGGGTCTGGTTTGGCCACAGGGAGCCTCAGATTCCCCAGCAACCTCCTTCCATTCAGCTAATCTTTATTCTTCCCCACCCCGGCCAAAAAATGCTTGAATGCCTACTAGACACAGACACTGTGCTAAGAGCTCTACCTAGATCATCTCATTTAATGTTTGAAACAACTGTGCAAAGTGAGTACTACCATGATTTTCATTTGCAGATAAGGAAACAGGCTCAGAGAGGTAAGTGACCTGCTTGCCTTTAGCTGGAGTCTGATGAGCAGCCTGGTTGACACATAAGAAAGTCGGCCAGGAGGGGATGGATACCAATCAGTTCATCTCAGGGAAAGCAGCTCTGGTGGCTGACAGCCAGGCTGTGGGCCAGTTTTCAAGCCAGAGCTGGTACCAGGGCTGCATCTAGGAACTGCTCTCTAAGTGGCTCACAGGCCGGCAGGAAGACCATCTCTCAGAGCATCCTGTTTGGGAAAAGGCAGCTTTACTTCTGGCTTGCTTCACCCGCTTGGTCCGAGCTGGACACGAAACAACTGTTCGCAGAACAAGCCGCGCTGCCCTTTGCCAAGCTGACCTGGCCTCCGCGTGCAAAGCAGATTACATCAGAGCCCCCAGTGGCCCTCCTCCCGGAGCGCTGTGGCTGATCAGAGGTGGGACTCGGCTGGCTCCCAAATAGTTTTGCTAAGGAAACTATGAATCCCCTGATAGTGTGTACACATCTGGTTGTTTTTAAAAGACTAAGCTCAGTTGAAAAGGAAAAGATTTTGAAAATAAAGAGTAAAAAAAAAACAAAACACAAAAGGCTTCAGAATTTCTCTTTTCAAAACAAACGATGTACAGTCCCTACCGCAGATGTAGCTAGGCCTTCCGTAGTTCCTACTGTATCTCATAAAACAATGGTAACGCGAACTCCAGCCCTGATCAGCTGACTACAAGCTGGTGCCTCTCTGAGGGCTCCCGCTGTGCTCGGGGAGGTAGCCAGCTGAGGCTGGAGAGGCTGAATAATGGTGATGCATAGCACCCGGCATTTCCGAGAGGGATGGCCCAGCTGGAGGGAAGGCCCAAAGGGAACCCAGGCCCAACACTCCGGGCTCCAGTCACGTATGCTGTGCAACCTCTAGGCCACTGTCCTCATTTGAAACCAGAGAAACAGAACAAAGAGGAAAGGCTGTCAACAGCCCCATTTGGAGGTTTGGTCTATTCAAGGAGGTCTTGCAGGGTACTTTCTACCAAAGATCATGTTCTGGCAGGTCTGTCTGAGCAATCAGAAGCCCGCCACCCCCCCAACCCCCTGGCTCAGTTGGTCCAAGTCCTTGATAACATTCCTTTAGGTGGGGATGCAGCTTCATACGTGGAGCCAAGGTTCTGAGTGAGCCTCTCTGGTCTGTAGTAGTAGCATGGGTGGGGCCAGTGACCAGGTCATCAGGAATTCAAAGAAATTGAATTCAAGGAGCATTTATTGAGCACCTCATTCTTTCACGCTACACATACTTACTGAATACAGCTGACACTGGGTAAGGTGGTAGGGGAAACAGAGATGAACAAGACAAACACAGTTCCTGCCCTCATGGAGCCCGCAGACTGGCCAGGAAGATGGAGTCTAAAGAGCTACACAAAGTGCGGCCAGACGGGGAAAGGGCCACACGGAGACGCAGAGGCGCAATGAGGGGACACATGATGGGCAGCCCTGACACCGGCTGGGATTCACGGAAGACTCCTGGAGAGGGCGACATTCTGGCTGAGATCAGGTTAGGAGCTGAACAGGGAGAACAGCACAGATGGGGGCCTCATGGGACTGAGACATGATGAAGCAGGAAAGAGGAGGGAGGCCAGGAAGACCGAAGCCCACAGAGTAGAGGGGAGGCCAGAAGCCAGACCCACCATGCAGGACCTTGCAGGGCACATTAAGGATGCCTGGAGAACCTTAGCTTCAGTGGAACTGAAAGCCACCGAAATGATTTAGATACAGAAAAGATGTGTTCAATTCCATCTGTTGTGTGAAAAAGGACTGTGATCGCACAAGCATGGATGAAGGTGGGGGGTTCAGGAAGAGGGGTTTGGACTGGGGCTGGTGCCTGGGAATGAAGCCTGGAGGGGCTCCCAGCCTATGGGGGACAACAGATTACTATCTGCACACACACGTGCATGGGGTGTTCTTACCTGGTTAAACCTCCGGGTAAAGGCCACGACGTTGGGGGCGAGACTATGTTTCTCCTTCTTACTCCATCCACAGCTGGCTAGTTCCTAGGAAGCACAGAGTCAATTTCAAACAGTGATTCCAATGAGGATGCAAATACAGACGGGCATCTACCTGGAAGCTGGGCCCAGAGGTGGGGAAGGGCGGAACCTTGGCCATCTGTGCCCTCCCAGGGTGGGGAAGAATCTCCTCCTCCTCTAGAGAAAGAGGCTGGGTCCACAGGTAGAGGGGCATCCTGGGACCCCCCCAGAGGCGAGGGTGAGAAGCAGGTTACTTATCTCTACAACCTCAGCCACATCTCTCGGGACTTCTGTGCCCAAATTATTCTCAACCTCACAAGGCCACTCTGCCAGCTCCCTGGGACTAGAAGTCCCTTCTTAATGCAGACTGTCTGATAGAGGGTATAATGTTATAATAAGCAGGATTCACCATCCCCTCCCAGGGCTAACTTAAAATCTGGCTGAAGATTCTCACTGGCCCAGGGACATCCTCCATTCCTGGAATCAGGGAACATTCCAGGCCAAGCCCATTGCTATCAGAGAAGCTTCTGGATGACCTTGGATTCTTTCCTGAAGCTGGCCTCTCCTCTCTCTCACACAAGCAAAGGGGGGCAGGAGGAGAGGTGCCCTTAATATCTTTTTCAGGAGCCTTGTCTCTTTTTTCCTAGCAGGTTTAGCATTATAATTTGAAGAATCAAATGACCTAAATATTACCTATCAGTGAGGCTGGTACCAAGAACCCCTGCTATGTGTGGGCAGGGGACAGGAAGCCTCACTTTTTATCTCACAGAATTTTCACCGTATCAGTTTTAATAAAGAAGAAGAGGGCTCAGCACTACTCATCCTCCTGAATGAATGCTCTGAAAATCACTCAGTCGTGTCCAACTCTGTGACCCCATGGACTATACAGTCCATGGAATTCTCCAGGCCAGAATACTGGAGTGGGTAGCCATTCACCATTCTCTTCTGCAGGGGATCTTTCCAACCCAGGAATCTAACCGGAATCTCTTGCATTGCAGGTGGATTCTTTGTCAGCTGAGCCACCAGGGAAGCCTAAGAATACTGCAGTGGGTAACCTATCCCTTCTCCAACAGCTCTTCCCAACCCAGAGATCAAACCCAGGTCTCCTGCATTACAGGAAGATTCTTTACCAGCTGAGCTACCAGAGAAGTCCATTAATTTGGTAGCCATTCCCTTCTCCAGGGAATGTTCCCAACCCAGGGATCGAACCCAGGTCTCCCGCATGGCAGGCAGATTCTTTACCAGTTGAGCAACCAGGGAAACCCAAGAATACTGGAGTGGCCTATCCCTTCTCCAGCGGATCTTCCCGACCCAGGAATCTAACCGGAGTCTCCTGCATTGCAGGCGGATTCTTTGCCAGCTGAGTGACTAGGGAAGCCTTGGCTCCCCTTCTGCCCCCCTTCTTTTCTCAAGTAGACATGAGTCTGAGCTGCAGAGTTTACCTCTGTTTACCATGATTCTCGTTGTTCTGAAATGTCTATCTGGGTTTCTTTCCAAATGTATACTACTGAGCCCTCCCACCACCCCACTTTAGAACACATGCTTCCATCAGTCTGCAGATGTGCATCACTGCCCTTTTGAAGTATAATTGTGAAGGCAAGGGCTTCTCTCCCAGGTGGACCCTAAAGCCAGCTCTGAAATGTATGCACTATAATCTGATAGAAAAGAGAATTTGTAAAACTGATGTTCAAGGACTGATTGTTGCCCAATTGCTGGTGACAGTTCCCCCCTTTGTTTTTTCCTGAATTCCTTAATAAACAGCGGAAGTTATATACATATCCATAGGAGGGGGGCTGCACATCGCATGTTTGTGAGTGCTCGTTTAATTCAGTGCTTGGGTTTTATTTTCGCACCGTAAGTAACGCAGGAAGGCATTCTTGAAGGGAGCAGTGTGGACCTAGCAGACAGACCGAGGTCAGAGTCTGCCCTCCACATATCAGCTGCATTCTGAGAAGAACCTCAATTTTCTCATCTTGAAATGGGTATGATGATATATTTACCCACGAAGCTCTTGAGAACAGGTAAGTGAGATTAAAGCATACACGGGGCACCTGGTATGTAGCAATTACTTGATAAAGGTCACCCTCCTCTTCCCAGGGTCAGCCACGTGCTGTCTGACATGACTTTAACTCCAAACACTCCCTTCTTTATTCCACATGTGCTCTCACTGCTGTCTTGAATTACTAACACAAATCTATCATTATTTCTCTTTCATTTTGCTGATGTCATGCAGGCAGGAACCAAAGCAGGAACTTAATACATCTGCCCCAAATTTGCTTGATTTGAACATTCCTGGGCTTCCCTGGTGGCTCAGATGGTAAAGCGTCTGCCTGCAATGCGGGAGACCTGGGTTCGATCCCTGGGTCGGGAAGATCCTCTGGAGAAGGAAACGGCAACCCATCCCAGTACTCTTGCCTGGAAAATCTGATGGAGCCTGGTAGGCTACAGTCTATGGGGTCGCAGAGTCGGACACGACTGAGTGACTTCACTTCCTTCACTTCCTTAAGAATTTGATTTAAAAACTGAATGCAGGGACTTCCCTGGCGGTCCTGTGGCTAAGACGCTACACTCCCAATGCAGGGGGCCTGAGTTCAATCCTTCCCTGGTTAGGGAACTAGATCCCACATGCCACAACTAAGATTCAGTGTGGCCAAATAAATAAATAATTTTTAAAATAAAAAAAATAAAATCTATGTGCAATTCTTGAACCCTTTCATGCTACAAGACATGTCATGTTCAAAATTAAAACCTCAACACGGCAAAACACTATGTATGAGAGATCCCTTGATAAAAGAGAGTCCTTTCTTTGTTCTGAATCCCAACCTTGTCACTCTTTTCCTTAGGGACCGCTTTCCTGGCATCAGTTTCATCATGACGGAGGAAGAAGAGAGGGATGCTGAGGCTAACTCTACAGAACTGTGGTGGAGACCAAGAGAGACAAAGCCCGACAAAGGAGGGGACACGCAGGGCGCAGGCCTGGCTCACAGCGGATTCATCTGGGGGATGCACAGGGCATGAGCCTTCCTCACTGCTGAAACCTCCCAAAACTGGTACAGAGAGATTTATCAAGATGTCAAATGAAATAAGACCATTCTAACTGCACTAAAACAAGTCCTGGGCCCAGCCTCTTTGGCACTATTCCTCTTCTGTGTTTGGCCTTATTGGAATACAAGAGATTCCATCTGTGTGAAGCGGGTTTGGAAAATGTGAAGTAATAGAGCAACACTCCTCCAGTCACTAATGCCTAAAAAAGGTCTACGCTACGGAACCAATTTGAGCATAATTAAGTTAAAATTGACCAGAGGAGACGGGGCTGGTTCTGGAAGGGAGACGGGGGGCTGGGCTGAAGCTGGTAAGGCCCTTGTAGCCTGCATGCTGGAAAGCCAGGCTGCTGTGCCTGGGCTGCATGGGGCCTGATCTTGCCCAGGCTGCCACTGGTTCTGAGCTCTCTGCTGAGGTCCACTGGACACGAAAGGACAGGAAGAACCCGGTCAGTCCTCGCCAGCTTCCTGTAGCACCTCTCCTCCATCATGCGGCTGTTTCCCTGGGTCTATCAGGGAGAAACTTTCTGCCACTAAATAAGCTGCCTCCTCTCCCTTCCTTGGGCTTCAGTGGAAGGCAGGTCCCATCTTCTGGGCTCTGGCTCCCTTGCCCTCCCTGCTCAGAGCTCTTGCTCTGATGCCTTTTCTGGTACCTGTATCTTTAAACCTCTTCCTCTCCAGTTTCTTTCCTGCTAGCAATTTAAGAAGCTTAAACATAAGCCTCTCTGGCAAATAATAATAATGGTGAGGACATATCACCTTGGCAGTAATAACCAAGGCCATATTTTCCAGACCTCCGGCTCCTCCAGCTCCCACTCACTCTCTTTCTTCCCTTTTCAGGCCCATCTCTTGAAAGCGTTCCTGGCCACCTCTTTCTTGATCCCCTGGCGGGGGAACCCCTCTGTTTTCCACTCTCTGTCCTCGCCCCCTAGCTCTGCATTCTTCTGGTTGTCTTCTCGCTTCTTGTGCCAGCCCCCTCCCCCTCCCTAATTCCGAGTGGTTTTTCAGTTGCCTTATTCTTTTCTGACACATGTCCCCCAAGTGGTGAAAGTGTTAGTTACTCAGTCCTGGGGTTGACTCTGTGATCCCATGAACTGTAGCACAGCAGGCTCCTCTGTCCATGGAATTCTCCAGGCAAGAATACTGGAGTGAGTTGCCATTTCCTTCTTCAGGGGATCTTCCCAACTCAGGGATTGAACCCAGGTTTCCTGAATTGCAGGCAGATTCTTTACCATCTGAGTCACCAGGGCTTCCCATGTTTCCCAAGCCCCACCTAAACCTGTCCAAGGTCACCTTCCAGGAAGGTGTCTGCATCCCTTCCAAGAAGATCACACTTCCCCATGGCTTCCAGCACACTCCAGTGTCCAGCCCAAGTTTCTCTTCTGACTCCAGACCAGTAGAGTCAGCCACCTCCTGGCCACACCTTCCTTGGCTTCCCACAGACACCCTAAAATCAGAAGGCCCAGAACCAAAAGAGTGTCTGATCAGCTGCCTTAAATAAAGAACACCTAAAGACATGAGAATCATTTAGACGTTCAATCAAAGGACAATGTTTATAACAAACTGTCCATGGAAAAAAATCCCTAGCCAGTGTAAAAACAATTTTGTCTTAACATCCCCATCTGTAAGCATTCCCGGGTGAGAACAAGAGTCAATACTGGTCTCCGTTCACCCTGGAAGCTTCTCTGGCCGCCAGCTTTGTGCTTAGGGTTTTAGGAGTCAGATGCCCTGAGGTGGCCTGAGAAAGGCCTGACCAGACTGTGTCTGGGGTCAGTGAGGTAAGGCCCTGGAAGAGGCGATCTGGGGAAGAGGACAAAATTCTCCCAGAAGACCCCCACAGGATCTAAGCCACTGAGCCACAGGCAGCCACACAAGGCCCTTCCACGCATGAGCTAATTCTATCTACAGTCTTCTCCAAATTACATTCCTAAAACATGCCCACATGGAAAATGTACCACCTCAAGGGAAGGTCACTAAATCTGACCTCAGGGACCACCACCAGGCGGCAGGAGCCAGTGACACCACATTACCAGCTTGCTCAATGGCAGTCTTTTCCCCTTCTTCCTCTCCCCATATTTCTCCCCATCCCTCCCATCCTGCCCTCTGGAACAATCTTCAGAAGAACCGGCGGGACAGTCATGCACTAGTCAAAGGAGTTTTAGAAACATCACAGGGAGTGGGTGACCCACTGAGGTAACTGGGGGGAGACAGCACCAGTTTGTGGGTTGGTTCACTTCAGTTCAGTTCAGTCGCTCAGTCGTGTCCGACTCTTTGTGACCCCATGAATCGCAGCACGCCAGGCCTCCCTGTCCATCACCAACTCCCAGAGTTCACTGAGACTCACGTCCATCGAGTCCGTGATGCCATCCAGCCATCTCATCCTCTGTCGTCCCCTTCTCCTCCTGCCCCCAATCCCTCCCAGCATCAGAGTCTTTTCCAATGAGTCAACTCTTCACATGAGGTGGCCAAAGTACTGGAGTTTCAGCTTTAGCATCATTCCTTCCAAAGAAATCCCAGGGTCGACCTCCTTCAGAATGGACTGGTTGGATCTCCTTGCAGTCCAAGGGACTCTCAAGAGTCTTCTCCAACACCATAGTTCAAAAGCATCAATTCTTCGGTGCTCAGCCTTCTTCATAGTCCAACTCTCACATCCATACATGACCACAGGAAAAACCATAGCCTTGGTAGTGGGGGTCTAAGGAACAAGGCATTTCAGAGCTCTCATACCTCACTGCTGGGAATGCAAAATGGTAGAGCCATTTGGGAGGGCCATTTGGCAGTTTCTTTTTAAAAAAACAATAATAATTTTTTGGGGGGGGGGCTGTGCCAAGTCTTAGTTAGAGCATGCAGGATCTTGAGTTTCAGCATGCAAACTCTTCATTGCAGGATGTGGGATCTAGTTCCCTGACCAGAGATGGAACCCAGGCCCCCTGCATTAGGGGCACAGAGTCTTACTCACTGATCCATCAGGGAAGTTCCTGGCAGTTTCTTTTTCATTTTAAGCATACATTTAGCAAGTGACCCAGCAATCTCACTAAAGCAAACATCTGTCCACACACAAAAGAAACATGTTCATGTTTATCTCAATTTCCTCAAACTGAAAACAACCCAGATTTCCATCAGTTGGTGAAGGGGAAAACAAATTGTTATAATCAACCACTACTCAGCAATAAAATGTATGAACCACTGACACAGACATCAGCACAGAAGGATGTCAAAGACTATGCTGAGTGAAAGGAGCCGAACAGGAAAGTGTTACAGGATTCCTCTTTTACGACACTCTGAGAAAGGTGGTGACTACAGGGCCAGAAACTAGATCACCGACTGCCGGTGGCACGGGGAACGGGGCGCAGAGAAGCTTTGCGGGGCGAGGCGAGTTCTCACCCTGGATCCTGGTGGTTCCGTGAGACAACGGTCGTCCTGCCTACTGCATCCGCACTTTCACTTTCTGCAGTTTCAGTTACCTGCAGATCCGAACATATTAAACGGAAAATCCCAGAGATAAACAATGCACGCGTTTCAAATCGTGCACCGCTCTGAAGGGTGACGACATCTCATGCCCTCCAGCTCTGCTCGGTTCAGGACATGAATCATCCTTTGGTCTACCGTGTCCTGCCCGTTCGTTAGTCACTGAGTAGCAGGCTCAGTTATTAGACTGACTGTCATGGTGTTGCAGGGTTTGTGTTCAAGTAACCCTTATACTTAATAATGGCCCAGGGATCTTCCTGTTGGTCCAGTGGTTAAGACTCTGAGCTTGCACTTTGATCCCTAGCCAGGGAACTTAGATGCATGCCACGCGGTGCAACCAAAAAAAGGAAAAGAAAAAAAAAATTACAATAATGGCCCCAAAGCACAGGAGGAGTGATGCTGGCAATTGGGATACACCAAAAAAGAAGCTGTAAAGTGCTTTTCTTCTTTAAATGAAAAGGTGAAAGTTGTTGACTTAATAAAGACAGAAAAAAAAACCACCGAGGTTGCTAAGATCTACAGTAAGAACACATCTTCTAGCTGTGGAATTGTGAAGGAGAAAGAAGAAATTCATGCTAGTTTTGCTGACGCCCTTCAAACTACAAAAGATAGAGCCGCAGTGCACGGCGAGTGCTCAGCTAAGACGGAAAAGACATTAAATCTATACACGATTTTGAGAGATGCCACATTCACCTCACTTTTCGTGCAGCATCTTGCTATAATTGTTCTATTTATCATTGGTTATTGCTGTTAATCTCCTACTGCGCCTAATTTATAAATTAAGCTTTATCATAGTACGTATGTAGCATAGGGAAAAAACATAGTCCGTGCGACCTTTGAACAACACAAGTTTGAACTGCACAGGTCTACTTTTACACAGATTTTTTCAATAAATCATAGAGTAGCACATGATCTGCAGTTGGCTGAATCTTCAGATTCAGAATCTTGGATATGGAGGAACCAGGTATTAGGTGCTCAGTTGCTTAGTCACATTCAACTCTTTGCAACCCCATGGACTGTAGTCTGCCAGGCTCCTCGGCCCATGGAATTTTCCAGGCAAGAATACTGGAGTGGGTAGCCATTTCCTTCTCCAGGGGATTGTCCTGACTCAGGTATCAAACCCGAGTCTCCTGCATTGGCAGGCAGATTCTTTACCACTGAGCCACCTGGAAAGCTCTTAACTAGTATATGTACATTTAAATTGTATGGATTTAAAATGTTTACATATTATATATTTTAATAGTTGCACACATTTAAATACTTTATTTTTTCTCCAATATTAGACAATGGATGGATAAAAAGAAAAGAGAATCTATGGGTCCTTGACGTGAGGCATATTCTCTCCTGAATGGCGCTGGGTCGTTAGAAAATGAAACGCAACACTGGCACGCCACCTGGCTTGGGCCCAGATGACATCTGCACGTTCACACTTACATAGCCATAAAAATGGATGCTGCCTGTTGGTTTGCAACTTTTAAAGTCAACCTAAGGAAGGACTAAAGCACTTGGTGCAGCTGCAAAATGTCAGAATGTTAATTTAATTCACTTGACGACGCAAACATATAGCTGACAGAAGTGGTCAGTGGAGGCGAAAAGGAGAAGCACAGGAAGTGGGCAGTGAACGGACACTGTGTAAAGCTGATGAAACAAGACACAGAGGTTTCAGCACACCAAGTAAAGATCCAAAAATAACCAGGGAAAGAGAATCCTCTGGGGAGAGGACTGGGGTAAAAGATCAAAGCCTTGCTTTATAAGCTCTTCTCTACTATCAGAATATCAAGAAATGATGACTTTGAAACAAACTTTAATAGGTGACATGTTACAATATTACACACTGTAAACTTTCTAAAATAAAATTTTAACAGTTGAGTAAACACTCAAATTACAAAATTTTTATAAACTCATAACCTGCTGATAACCTGTCGGGGTCAACATCTATGACATAAATGTGTCAACATAAACAACAGATAGTTTTCACAGGACCTGTACCTTCTGAAGGAGTGTGCCTATCAAATCACAACCATCTGGCCCTTCAGGAAGCATGTCTGTCCTATAGGAAACGGTAGAGCTTTACCCAAAGGAATAAGAGGAGAAGAGCTGCTAACTGGGGCAGCGGGAAAGTTCCACCAATGGGGCTCCTGCCTTGCTGCCTTAAATCCTCACTGGGACAAAATCAGCTGCAATGAAAAACGGAAGGAAGAGAAAAGGGGAGGAGGAAAGGCCAAAGGAGGCAAGGACAGAAGAGAGGAAGGAAAGGAGAAGAGAAAGGGAGGGATGAGAGAAGAGGGGAGGGAAGCAGGGAGGGCGGGGGAGCCAACTGAGCAGCAGGCCCCGTCCTGGAAGCAGCTCTAGGACCAAAGCTGAGGCCTCGAGGAGCTTAGTGTGCGGCCGGTGGGGGAGACAGACATGGGCCCAAATCGCCCCAACTCAAGACAACAAAGGGCGACGGCACTTTCCTGCTTTGTTTCTGAAGGCTGAAGCCTGAAAAGCCTTTCCTAGAGTGGAGTCCTCTGAGTGATGTCAGCAGAGAGAGAGAGGCATCTTTAGCTCTTTCTTGGGAGAAGGAGGGGAGAAGAGGTAGAAAGAAGGGGAAGGAGGGTGACAAGAAAGGGGGAAGAGAAAGAGAGGGAGAGACAGCAGTGACTGACGGTCTATGAGACGCATCTGCGTTCATCTGATATCAGAGCTACAGGACTAGCGATGGGCCAAACAGAACAGCAGAGGACTGAACAAACACGCTCTCGCCCTCTACGTTCCACGGGAGGGAGGAGAGACGAGAAATCCGCGGTAAGTCAGATGATGATAAATCCTTTGGAAAAAATGTTACCCAGGGTGAAGGAATGGGATACTGGAGCAGACGCCTCGGGACGCCTGGCCGGTAAACCAGCCGAGTGGAGACCGTGAACGAGGTGGGCAGCAAGCTCCGCAGGAGCCGGGAGAGGGTTCCGGGCTGAGAGTTCCAGGAAGGAAGCGCGCGTGGGAAGACCCTGGAAGCTCCGACTGCGCACGGTGGGCACTGAGGCTGGAGCTGCTGGAGCCTGGGGAGATGGGCGGAGACGGGCTTCGAAGGAAGGGGGTGGAGGCTTAGAGGGCAGGTAGAGACTGGCGTTGACTCTGAGTGGGACGGAAGGACCACGGAGGGCCCGAGCAGAGCAGCCCCAAGCCTCACGTGGCGCGCAGGGTGGGTTTTACCCACGAGGTGGCGACGCAGTGAACCCAGCCTCCCCGTCAGGGGCTCCTCTGCTGTGCTACAGTCTAGCCTCATACACAGGCAACGTCCTTTTCTCGTGTGAGAGCAAGTCACTTACACCTGCTAGAGGGCTGTGTGTGGAGAAAAGGAGGAGGCTGGCCGGGGAGGAAGGCCCTCGAGGGCCTCTACAGGGCCCAGAAGCCCTGGCCAGACAGACCACAGAGAGGGAAAGAGTTGCCGGGGACAAACGGGTGCCTTCTGCGGAACCAGGGTGCGTGTTCAGGGTAGGGGTCACTGACTGAATAGAAGGAATCCGCTTTTTCAGCTTCTATGCATTTCGATAGAGCCACGCGTTCACAGTCGCTACTGTTTCTCGTCAAGTCCTCAGACTGCCGTCTGCTGAGCAAACATGTAGACTGAGGGTCGGGAAGATGATGCAAAGCTTTCCAGCCCCAGGGCTCTGCGGCTCGGCACAATCGGAACCAGCTGTCCAGGCAGGGCAGCAGCCAAGTGCAGCCCTGTGGACTGCCTCCAGTCCATGTGACGGGGAAAGGGCCCCGTGAGCAGAGCGCGGAGAGCCGCCCGCAGCGCAGCCGCCCGGATCCCGGGCCAGTCACGAGGCCCACGGGGCCACACGTTCACTTCCCACTCTCACCCTGGGGACTGCGCTCAACCCCCTTTCTCCATAGTCTTGGGAAATATTTTTTCCAAATAACATCATTCAGATGTTCTCTTTTTAAAAAGAATACACTTTGGTTTTTTTTTTTTTTTTGAGCAGGGACCTAGCACGTGTTCACTACAGAAAACTTAAACAACACAGAAAGCCCAGAGAAGAGACCTTAAGTCACCCATCAGCCTAACACCCAGAGAACTCAGAATTTACATTCGGTTAATAGTAATGGCAGAAACAACAGCCAGCTTCACTGAACGCTTACTAAGGGTCAGGCACCACGTCAAGTGTTTTACGTACACGTATCCATTGTTACTGAATTCTCACAACAACCCTGCAGATGGATACTATGACTGCCCCATTTTACAGATGGAAGAAACGAAAGTTTAGTCAGAGGAGTTAAGCAGTTTGCTGAGATCCACTTATGTGGTCGATGTGAGCGCCAAGATTCAAACCCGAGTCTGCAGGTCTCAGGAGCCTGAACTTCCTGGCATCAGAGGGCGTCTGTCTCCAGAACAGGGACCCCTGCCCACTCCCAGGGCAGGAGGAGGAGGAGGGCTGCACACAGGCACACACACTCACCCTCTCAATGACATTCACACTGTAGGTGTGGTTCCGTCCTTCCTACCGCACCATTACAGACATGTTCTCATGTCTGCCCACTCTCCTTTCATAGGATTCCTCATACACACATGACATCTCCTAAAAGCAATTCATCACATCTGTGTCCTTTTGTTTTCCCCAGCTCCAGGAGGACATCTCAGTCTGTCATGTAATTCTCCTTCGGTTTTCTGCAAGAGCTGGTCCGCTGCTCACTGTTTCCACTGCAATTTAAATCTGGTAATCACGTTCACCACTACCCCTGCCCCCACGCCCCTGCCGCCCCCACACAATTCAACCCTTCTTCATCTGGATCTCTGCAAACTGCAGTTGTCCACGACACTACCAGGAACACAAGATGAAATTTCTGGGAGTACCTGCTTCACGGGGAGGGCAGGCTCTGACCTAGCCCTCGCACTGCCTTCTATTTTTTGGCCAACCCAAACTTTTCTATGTCTGGTGAGTATGCTAAACACCACGTCGGAAACTGGAAAAGTGAACTCAGAAGTTCCAGGGCCATGTGATTTTACCAGTGGGTCTGATCAGACTTCATCATTAGATGTGTAAGTAACACCTAATTCTTATGCTAAATAATTTATTCCAGGGCACAAAAGGTGATGAAAAGAGGCACCAAACCCGAACACCAATCAGAACAAGTGGGAAAAAAAAACATCACGCAACATGGCCTGGTGGGTTTGTCTGAAAAAACGTAAGGCACTTGCCTGGTGGTAGAGTGAATAGGAATCCGCCTGCCAATGCAGGGGACACAGGTTCCAGCTCTGGTCGGGGAAGATTCCACGTGCCTCGGAACAAATAAGCCCATGAGCCAGCCACAACTCCTGAAGTCCGTGCCCTAGAGCCTGTGCTCCACAGTACGAGAAGCCCCCACTCGCCACAACGAGAGAAAGCCCATGTGCAGCAATGAAGACCCAGCGCAGCCAAATAAATACATAATTTTTAAATGTAAGGATAAGCTATATATTATGAAAACTATTAACATAATAATAGCATATAAATAAATCAGAGAAGGAAAAGGGTCACTTTCCTCTCAGGTACTGAAAAGTAACTAGCAAAATGCAACATTTGTTTGGGGGTTTTTAAAGGAAAAATAGAACTTAGAAGCTC
Organism: Budorcas taxicolor; assembly: GCF_023091745.1. Lineage (NCBI taxonomy): Eukaryota > Metazoa > Chordata > Mammalia > Artiodactyla > Bovidae > Budorcas > Budorcas taxicolor. The sequence continues at coordinate 156,978,067 of NC_068920.1, read as the reverse complement.
AGTAATATCGATCTCAAACCAAGAGCCGTCAATATGTAACATAACAAGAGGAGAACTGCAGCAGCCGTCCCCAGCCTCTTCAGAACTGGGGACCAGCTTCATGGAAGATGGCTTTTCCACAGCCTCAGTGGAGAGAGGATTTGGGGACAATTCAAGCACATGACATTCATTGTGCACTTTATTTCTACTATTATTACATCAGCTCCACCTCGGATCAACAGGCATGAGATCCCAGAGGCTGGGGACCCCTACACACAGGAATCTGAATTACAGGTACAAACAACAGGTGGGTGCAGCCTTTCTCAACAAGGTTCCTTATCTGAACTGCACAACACAGAAAATGATGTGAGTGACTTTCTTAATTCTCCTAAGACTAGCACACTTGCATACACAGTGGACCTTCAGGAACAAGGCTTAATTCTCTCACGGACCCCTGGTTGAAAAAAAGCCTATACCCCAGTGCTGGCCAATAGCAATATAATGCAAGCCGTGTGTTTTAAATTTTTTAATAGCCATGTTTAAAGAAGAAGAAAAAAGGTGAAATTACTTTCAACTGTTTTATTTAACTCAACATATCAAAATATTATCTTTTCAACCTGTAATCAATGTAAAATATACAAAATTGTGCATGAGATAGTTTACATTCTTTTGTACTAAGTCTCTGAAATCTGGTCTGTTTTCCACACTTACAGAACACCTCAGTTTGGACCAGCCACATGTCAAGTGTCCAATAGCCACATGTGGCCAGCATCTTGGACAACAGAGCTCTAACCAAGATACAAAGGCAAGACCCTGAAATATGAGAAAGAATTACCGAACTGGAGAGGTCAGGCAGGACAACCGAAGATAAACCCAGAGGCCCCATCAGCAGGGCTGGGGCCGGCGGGGAGCCAAGGCAGTCAGTTGAGGACCAGGCAGGAAGGTTAGCCTGGGGAGAGCAGGAAGACAGACCAGGAGAGGCACCCACTCATGACTGATCTGAAGTAACGGGTTCCTCGTGACCCTGCTGCTGAAGCTCTGTCCCCACCTTCACTCCCCTGCCCCCGCAAAGGGAGGTGAGCTTGTCACTGCACTAATAGATGAGGGCAATCAAGCAGATGGAAAGAAATACGTTCAAAAAAGATGGAGAAAGACATGTGCCATTCACATTGTGGTTTCATGTTTTCACGGGGACTTCCTAAGCCAGGAATCCTGGGTTCTGATCTCAGCTGTGCCCTGAGCGCCCTCTGAGACTTTGGGCCAGTCCTTCCCAGCAAGGGGGCCCAGCGTCCCGTCTATAACACACAGTGGCCCTCCATGGTCTTTAAGGTCCTCCCAGCTCTCCCATTCTACGAGCCTGCGAGAAGCAGAGGTCACACGTGTAGTTTAATACAAAAACATGATTAAGTAATAGCTGGCCCTGGAGCCCACGTGACGGCAGCAGTTTTCTTCCCCAGTGTTTTGAGAGGCGCGGAGAGGCTGAGCCTGAGACACAGTCAGGAAGGGGCGGGGGCTCTGGGGCACGCGCTGCTCCTAAGGGATGGGGTGGACTCGACAGCCTGGGAAGGCGGAGGAAGGTGGGGGCAGACGAACAGAGAAAACACAACTGAGGTTCCTGAAAGAGGGCCAGGAAGGGAAAAGAGGAGACGGGAGAACAGAGGAGGACAGAGGAGAGGAGAGGAACGGAGGAGAAGGGAGGAAGGAGAAGAAGGAAAGAAAAGGGGAGAAAAGGGAGAAGAAAGAAATGCATCCAAAGGTGTTCGAGGTTGAATCCAGTGGGCTGGGGTCAGGGAGGGGAGAGGGCGCCCTGGTGGAGCAGGGCAGGGAGGGAGGGGTGTGGGGAGCCCCAAAGGGGCAGCCTGCTGTCCAGGGCATGGGAGAGGAGCTCGGGGAGAGAAGCGGCGGCCGCTCACGTGGCGCGTCCCACAGGCTCTCGGTGTCCCCAACAACAGAGGCCTCTGAAGGTCCGCACATCAGGAGCAGACATGACCGGCTGGTCAGATGCCAAAGAAGCAGCTCTGGCCACCCTACACCAGGGACCCGTTCGGGGAGGCTGAGACCCACACCGCGTGCCCCTCAGCACACCAGCCAGGAGGAGGGCACAGTAGGAGGACAGGGAGACAGCCGACCACCAGCCTCATGGCTCCTGCTCCTTCTGCGAGGCGAGCAGACAAACCAGTCCTGTCCCCGCGCTGAGAATAACAATACGATGAGACTGAAATGACAGCAGCAGCAGCTAGCAGCTTACTGCAGGCCAGGCAGGCTAAACACTACTGAACTGAACTCAATCTGTTAACAACGGCATCTACCAGGAAGGGCTATTATTTTGCCCCCAGTTTACACACAAGTAAAATTGAGATTCAGGAAGAATAGTTCACTTGCTTAAGGTCCCACAGCAAATAAATGACAAAAATGGGATTCAAACTCAGGTCTGTGTGACTCTAAAACCTAATCTCTTAACCACTATGCTTTCAGCCCGGTCAAGCATTATTGCGAAGGTTTTTCACCAACATCTTGAATAACACTGTGCCTGCCAGGTGGATGGCACTGTAGGGGTTAAGAGTGAATAAAAGGGTGAAGGAAGAGAGCCACAAGGCACTGCGTGTTTCCCGCACCTCAGGCGCTAAACAGTGTGCCTGCGGCTACTTTATTGTGCGAGTCTCAAAGGCAGACCATGAAGTAGGTTTCACTATTCCAGTTTTACAGATGACAAAACAGAGGCTCACAGAGGTGAAGTCAGGCATGCAAGTTTATCCAGGTGGTAAATGGCAGACACCACAGCCTGGGCTTTTAATACAGAAAGGCCTCAGAGGTGGGTTTGAGGTAAGAGGTAAGCTGAAGAAAGCTGAGCGCCGAAGAACTGATGCTTTTGAACTGTGGTGTTGGAGAAGACTCTTGAGAGTCCCTTGGACAGCAAAGAGATCCAACCAGTCCATTCTGAAGGAGATCAGCCCTGGGATTTCTTTGGAAGGAATGATTCTGAAGCTGAAACTCCAGTACTTTGGCCACCTCATGTGAAGAGTTGACTCATTGGAAAAGACTCTGATGCTGGGAGGGACTGGGGGCAGGAGGAGAGGGGGACGACTGAGGATGAGATGGCTGGATGGCATCACGGACTCGATGGACGTGAGTCTCAGTGAACTCTGGGAGTTGGTGATGGACAGGGAGGCCTGGCGTGCTGCAGTCCATGCGGTCACAAAGAGTCGGACACGACTGAGCGACTGAACTGAACTGAACTGAACTGAACCAGACAAGGGGCCTAGGAGTGGACAACTTCACTCAGGGAAGGCTGACCTCGCCAGGGGGTGGGGGTGGGGAGGCAGCTGTAGAGAACACGAGGCGAGAGGTTGCACAGGGGCTCCAGGCTGTCCCACCCTAAGGACATCCCCTGACCCCACCACCGTGCATCAGGCCTGACTTCCGCTGGAGCTGCAGGAGGGGGCCACACGGTGTCTCCAGTCATCAAAGTCACCGTTTCATTCAGTGTAGCACACTGAGTCTCCTCTGCCACCTCCCAGGAACTCGCTTTTTGATAGCATCGTGAAGTCCCCGCACAGAGCAGGATTTCTGGAAACAACGAGAGACTCCCGATAGACCCCAGTGGTGGTTCCGCAGCTGGACCCACCACAGGAGTTAGGCGGGTTTGACATGGGAACAGTCTGACGGCGACCAGAGACAGCCAGTGCGTGGGGACTGGGAGGAAGGGCTTTCAGAGAAGCTGTTTCCTCTCCTGAGAAGCTGAAACAAGAACCGCCTTTCACACGTTTGATCTATACGAGGATACTTGCTGGAATTAGAAGTGTGAGGAAGCCTTTCGCACTCTGGAGCCAACAGCCTCTGAGGTGTGAAACCACCTTTTGTAGGACGGGGAGTAAGGCCATGGCTTCCTTTGATCCCCGCCTCGGGCCTGGCCACCCCTCAACTCTTGTCTGCAGCCCCATCTCACCAGGAACACTAACCTGGTAATCTCCACCAGGGCCTCCCCTGTCTGTGCCAGGCTCTGTGTGAGGCTTGGGGGCTTGGAGGGTGGACGCGGCACTTGCCTCCTGCACTTGCCAATGGAGCAGACTGGTATTCATTCAGAACATACTGCTAAGTGCCTGAGGACAAGTGCAGGGTGAGCCAAGGAAGTAACGGGGGGCTTCACAGACAAGGAGAGGGGGCCTGGCACTGAGCCAGGGCACTGGGACAGGAGGGCATGGAGGGCGGCCTGTCGGGCAGTGAACAGTCAGTGCCCGGGCCTGGTGGTGGATCCGAGGGCCTGCGAGGCAGCGGGGGCAGGGGGAGCAGACAGTGGGTGGGGTGGGCTGGACAGGAAGGGATAAACCAGGTCTCATGGGGCCTGTAGACTTGGGAAACCAGTGGACATCTTGGAGACACTCGGGGAGGTGGTTAGAGATTTAAAAACTGCAGGGTGGGTGACAGAGCAGGATGGGGCAGAAGAGGGTATGGAGATGTCCCCGAGGAGTAGGTGAGGAGGCGAGAGGTCAGCCTACCTGGGAGGTGACTCTGGGGACTGAGAGAGGTGGAAGGAGGGGGGACAGGGCTCGGGGACTGCCTAGGAGCAGAGAACATGAGAGAGAGGAGTCACCAATGACTTCTTGAAAGAAGCACAGCTCTGCCTACAGAACCAAGTCCTAAGAGCCCTGGGCATGGTGTCTGAGGCTCCACGATGGGACCACCCCATTCTCTAGTCTAATTCTGCATGGCGCCCTTCCCCTCTCCTTAGCTCTGGCCGACCGAATCTGCTCACTGGCCTCTGTACATGGCCATGTTCTTCCCAACCACCTTACCAGGTCCAAGCTGCTCCCTCCGCCTGAAACGCCCTCTCTTCTGGTCCTCTGTCCAGACCACAGCCATCTCTCCAGGCCGTGAGCAAGCAAGACCCTCTGGGGGTGCCGTGTCTGTGCCCCGGCTACACGCATCAGCCCCACGCCCAGATGGTGCTCAGTCTGTTCTCGTTAGTGTGGCCCTTGAGTCCCTTTGACTGCAAGAAGATCCAACCAGTCAATCCTAAAGGAAATCAGTTCTGAATATTCTTTGGAAGGACTGATGTTGAAGCTGACACTCCAATACTTTGGCCACCTGATGCAAAGAACTGACTTATTGGAAAAGACCCTGATGCTGGGAAAGATTGAAGGCGGGAGGAAAAGGGGACGTCAGAGGATGAAATGGTTGGAATGCATCACCGACTCCGATGGACATGAGTTTGGGTAAACTCCAGGAGGTGGTGACGGACAGGGAGGCCTGGTGTGCTCCAGTCCATGGGGTTGCAAAGAGTCAGACACGACTGAGCGGCTGAACGGAACTGAACGGAACGGAACTGCCACTAGGTACACAGATTCCTTCCTTTCCCCCTAGATCTCCTCACTCACCTCGAGTCCCCTGAACACCAGGCAGGGAGCCTCATACATGGTACATGCCAGTCAGTACGTGCCGGACAACTGAATGGTAAGCAGGGGACCGCCGTCCCCAGCAGGCCCGGGAATGCCTGCTCAAGCCACAAGAAGATCGCCTGGAAGAACATCTCCGGTAACTACATTCAAATCCACAGCTCCACTCGGAGACCTCACAGTGGCCCCCTCGTGCATCCACCTTCCTCCAGATGCCACTCAGACTCCAGGAGCCGCCTGTAGCGTGACTTCAAATACGCAGCCAAGCCAGCTCGGTGTTGCTCTGATTGCCTGCACGCCAGAGGGCCGCGGCTCGGAGCCTCTCACAGCCTCACAATCACCTCAAGGGTGATTCCCCTGGGGCCTAAAGTGGCCTGTGCTGGGGGGAGGTGGCGGTAGGGAGGGGCGGGCCACAGTCGGAGCCCCGAGTGCCCCAGGTGCATGAGGAGGGGACAGCAGCTGAGGAGGGGTGCTGTGCTCTGTAGAGGGGCACAGGGTTAGAGACAGATGACCAAATCCAGCCGCACACAGAAGTGTCTAGGCATTACATTTTGAGAGGCTTTCCCTCTCCAAAAAGTTTATCCACGATGCAGAAGAGAAAAAGGGGAAAAAACAAGAGATCACAACTCATTTTACGAGCCGTTTTCATCCAAGAATCTCATATTTTCCACTGAAGGAAAAGCCAGCCTACATCTAGAGTCAAGCTTTTCAAGACCTACACTCAAGAGAAAGAAATGCTCTCCAGCCGTAAATTAAAGGCCGGCTTTAAACTCTCACTTCCCCAGAGAGCCAGCGCTTCAGAGCCCTTCACGCCCTGCAGGCGGGCCCTGACTGTCCGCCAGTCTAGTCGGAAGGCAAGCAACCCAGGCTATTTGTAATGACAAGCAAACACTAATGAATTTTGGAGCATGTCTAGTGCCTGCGTTTATAGTCCATAAAATCATCTGGCTTCTTCTCACCCATGCTGACATGCCAATGAGGCAACCCCAAATATTTACAGGCAGGAAGGGGCTGCCAGGACCACTCTGTGAGAGGGGGCCCGGGGTACAAGGGACTGCCTCTAACCTTCCCATTACATATAAACCTATTTTCATGCTCTGACACTCAGCCTCAATCTTGGCATGCAAAATCCTATTAAACACTATGTACTATTAAACACTATGTTTTTTTTAAACATTAGTCTAACTGTCTCAATTGCATACAGGTAACAACCTAGTCAGAAGTGACCAAAATGGCTTTTCTTTTAAAATCAGCCAGATATAAATCAAGGATTTAAAATGCAGTTAAGATTTTTCCAGTCAGGTATATAATTTGTCTAATACACACTACTGAATTCTAAGTGTCTGGAGGAAAATTACTTCCATAAAAAATAGGCAGTCGGTCTGGGGGCACCACGCGTACTCCCAGCCCCCAGGGCAGACCCCTCAGTGCCCATCTAAGGCAGAGCCCCTTTCCTGGCAACACCGCAGTGACCACCCAGGGGGAAGGACCGCGGAGGCTCTGGGACTCCTTCCACCCCGAGGAGGTCTCGGGGAGTCGCCACATAACCCAGATGGCCCAGACTGGCCCCTGGCTGTCTGAGTCCTCCAGAGGCCGGCTTTCATCCCCGAAGGAGACACACATCACCAACCACAGGAAGAGTTACTAACATGCAGAGTGAGCTCCTACATAAGGAGATCTTTCTTAACCTCAAATAGCTATGCAGCGTTCACTTCTTAATGGCCGAGTGTCCCACATCTGACCTAAGCCATGTGCAAATAAAGGTTGTCTGAACATGGGCTGTCTGAGAGCATCAATGTGCAGAAGCCATTGCTCATTTAACCGCACCCCCCCATAGGCCCTCACTACCCCCCCACCAACCCCCTCAACCCCAGGCTCCATTCAGAAGCCTGCACAGTACAAACAGCAAAGGCGCTGACTGGAGCAGACAGGGTCTCAGAGCCAGAAGGTCCCCAAGAGGCAGGCGATGTATTAGGACAAGGGGACACTGAGGACACCGGTTCCCTGTTACTCACACGTTGGGGTGTCCGCCCTGCTCTTGACCATCCCCACCTCTCTGGGAACTGCATCGTGCCTGCAACCTCATCACAGGGGCAGTCACCTTGAATGACATGAACCTGACCTCCATTGGGCCATTAATAATTCCCTGTGTATGAATTTGGGCTCTAGGTGGGGGGAGAGGGAAAAGAGGCAGCCGGCAGCCTGCAGCCTGCATTCATCCTGTGCATCCCGACCTCTTCCACCACTCCCCGACCAACCAAGGAGTCACGGAGAGAGGGATCTGAGGGAGGATGGAGGAGACAGGACAGACAGGAGTCTAGTCAGGCTTCCAAGCCTGGATTCCAGCTCTTCTCCGCTTCCGGGTTCCAGGAGATACCCCCTAAGGCTTATGGCAAATTCCCCTTTTTACTGGCAAACTCACCTTTGTCAAGCTGGCTTGTGCTGTTTTCTGATACCTGAAACTAAAAACATCACCTGGTCTCCCACTGTTCTGTTCTCACAGCCCAGCAGCCTGGGTGGCCTCAATGAAGAAAAGGTGAGGAAGCGGGCGGGTGGGGCAGAGGTGGGGGTTGTATGGCCTGACAGGGGCAAGTCTCAGAAAGCCCCTTTCTCATGGAAACCGATCAAACAGGAGGCCAGGGACCTCCTTGGGAGAGTCAGGAGCCAGGAACCAGAGGCCAGGGACCTAGTTTCTGGTTCCCAGGGAGTCTGGACTCTACTGACCTTCCCGATGTGTGGCTTTGCTTCCTGCTTCCCCCCAGAAGGGTCACAGAGCTAAGGTCAACGGAGTCAGGGCTGTGAGCTAATACCCCGCAAGTGGGGTGGGTGGAGGTGAAGAGAGCATCCCATCGCACAGGCCTCCAGGGTGATGTGTGTCCCAGGGTGTGGAGTTTTCAGGAAGGGAAAGCTAGCCTGGGCTCAGAAGTTCAGGGACTCAGAGTAGTGAAGTGAAATTTCCTGAGGCCACACAGCAGCAAGCATGAGGCCAGTTCAACCCAGGCGGGCCATACACCAACCTCCGTGGTATTAGCTCCACCCCTTCGGGAGATTTCACCTGCCAGCCCTCTTTTCCTGGGGCCAAGAGCAAAGCAGCATTTGTGACTCTCAATAAAAAGAAGAATGAAATTGTACCTCTTCTCCCATTCCCATTAGAGGGGCTATTTACAGTCTCGGTCCTCAAAGAAGGGTGGGCCTACTGGATGGAGGTACCCTGTCTGACTGAGAACCTCAGTGGACCTGAGGTTGCACACTGGGTTTCAGGCACTGGGGATCTGAACTGTTCTGTGCAGTGAAGGGACATGGATGGTCCTGAGAGGGGAACAAAGAGCTCGAAAGTGGCTGGGATCAGCTGAGGGCCCATAGCGATGGGGCAGCCGATGGGTATTTTATAGAGTGTGATGACTACAGCACCTGTTAAAGTTGTTAGTGTGGCTCCCAAGGTTCCCTTTCCAGGAAGTCTCTATGGCTCCCTAGCATTCTGCGCGCAGATTCTTCAGGCAGGGGGAATCTGCAGAACTGCTGCCCCATCACTGGCTCAGGGCAGAACTGATGTATATGTTGGGAATAAGCCTCCAGGGACTTACACAGATCTGAAGAGAAAGATCTGGCCTTCCTAAATCTACAGGGCTGGGATTCAAGATTCAAGACAGGTTTGCATCCATCTCAGAGAGACATCTGGGTGACTGTGATAATGACAACTATTTAAACAAAAAGAGGGACTTCCCTGGTGGTCCAGTGGTTAAGAATCCGCCTGCCAACGCAGAGGACATGGGTTCGATCCCTGTCCAGGAAGATCCCACGTGCCTCGAGGCAACTAAGCCCATGTGCCACAGCTACTGAGCCTACGTCCTAGGGTCCAGGATCCACGCTACTGAAGCCCGTGCACTTAAAGCTCGTGCTTCGCAACAGGAGGACCACCATGATGAGCAGCCCCCGCGTGCTGCAACTAGAGAAAGCCCACAAGCAGCAAAGGAGACCTGGTGCAACCAGAAAGTAATCAGTTAATTAAACCAAAAAAAAAAAAAAAAAGAGAGGAAGAGGAGGAACACCAGCAGCAGCCACCTGCTGGGCATAGCTGTTGTTGCAGTCAGAGTGCTAAGTAAGGACTCAAATGCATTCTCACACAAATGCTCCCAATAGCCCTAGGAAGGGGCTTTGACCATCATCGCCAGTTTACAGATGCAAAAACAAAAGTCTAAAGGTGTTGAGGAACCTGCCCAAATCCACACAGCTGGTTTGTGACAGAGCGGGATCTCACCTCAGCTCTGTCTGAACCATAACTCACGCTATTAACCAGTAGGCCACACGGTCGCCCCAGAGTTAGGTGCTTGAGCCCTGACTCTTGTGCTTCCTTTCTGGAAGGTTCTAGGCAACCAGGGATCCTATCTGAGCTGCACCCCTCTCTGGCGTTCTGGCTGACACTAGGGCCACGTCTTTCAAGGCTGCCCCTTTGGGTGTTTTCTTTTCCCAGCTCCCACCAACTGTCCCAACTTCCAGGGACACTTTGACCCCTAATGAGTCTCCAAGGGCAAGTCAGCCTTCAACATCCCTCCACAAGCCTAGGGGTCCTCCTCGAGGCAGGACCACGACCAGCAGCTCCTGGAATCTAGAATCTGCCAGAGGGCATGCAGATTAGTCCACAGAAGAGCCCAACTTAGACCTTCTGAGAAAGAAGTGATCTAATTTTGCCTTGTCACACTCCTGGCGCCAGACATCTCCTGTGGATGTCTCATAAGCTCCCCAAATGCAACACCCACAAAACCAAATTCCCCAAGTGCCCGCCCTACCCTGTCATCCGTGTCCTCTGCCAGCCACTCAGGTGCCCAGAGGCTGCGTGAGCCAGCCACGTGGGAGATTTCTTTCAGTGCCCTGTCCCCCCAGCCTGGTCTCTCACCTCGGGCCTTGGTGCAAGCTGCCCCCTCTGTCAGGAACATTCCTCCTTCTCCCTAGCACCTGACACCGCCACCTCGTGCCCCAGGTTTACGCACCATTTATACACCATTTGCTCAGACCAGCTTCCCTGAGCCCCCACACCACCCTAGGCCAAGCTGGATGCTCCTTCTAAGCCTCCTATGGAGGAAGTCATGCCCCTAACAGGAGCCCAGACTGCTCTGTGTGCAGGCGCTTGGTGACTTCTCCGTCTTCCCTCCCTAGACCATCGGCACTGCATGGGAATAGCGCCTAAGAACTTAACTTGTTCACCTCTGTGTGTCTGGATCCTGAGGGGGAGTCTGGCCAGAGGAGGTGCCGAATAACTAACTGCTGACTGAGTGAGTGGCATCCAGGAGCAACCCACGGGAAGTAAAGTGATTTGACCAAAAAAAAAACAAAAACGAGTGTTCCATTTCTGAGTGGCGGCTCAACTCTCAGCACAGCAGGTCTCAGTCAGTGAGTCGATGACAATGTACTCAACAGGAACTACGTGACCAGCACCACGCCAAGCATCTGAGGGACCAAGATACATGAGGCTTGTGTTTCAGGGTCCTTTGGAATCTAATGAAAACTACAGGCCCCCTCCTCAGTGAAATGAGAGTCACAAAATTATGTGAAATTTTGTACACTATTTTTTAATTAAATTTAAATGAAAAAAAAAATCTGATTTTCAGGGATCATTTCTCTTATTTTTTCCAAGCCAAAAAAAACATAAAAATTAACACCAACTTCCTGAAAAGAATTAAAAGAAATCCAAACTGTGCCGATAAGACTGCTCCATGGATCCTGCTGCAGTCCGGTTCCAGTGAGGCAATCACCCAGAGTCAGCGTGCGGCCCCTTGAACCAGACCACCTGCATTCAAATCTGACTCTCTATCACTGGCCAGACCTGGGACTCTGGGCAGACCGATTAATCTCTCTGGCCTCTCATTTGAAAATAAAGATCATAAAAGTGCCTACTTCCTGTGACTGTTAGTGAATGACACACGGCCAGCTCTCGGTAATTAGAGTTATAGATATTATTACTGAACACAAGAAATGCACACCCAACACACACGATGCTCCTTGACACATGACACCCTTACGCTCTTGATGCTCTTGATGTCTTGGTTTACCAACAGATGCTGAACCCTGACTCCCAGGGGAAGGCAGTGGCACCAGACAATCACTCTTGAGGCCCACAGATGAGAGTCAGCCAGTGTTCAATGTCAAGGACCAGCACTGTTCTCCAAGAGCTGGCCGACTGAATCAATGCTGCATCGCTTTCTTCTCTCTCAACCCACTGAGTAAAGCAATGTCGCTGTCTCCTTCACCGACAGGTAGCCCCCAAGGAAGCACTTTTGAGGCCAGACTTCCCTTTCTTTCCAGGGAGAAGTGCAGAGCTCTAGGCTGCTCCAGATTTGCTGCTGAGGGCTTAGTGTGACTCTGCCACTCCCAGGCTACACAAACATTCCCCCCTACCCCGGCTGTAGGAAGGCCACAGACTCATCCAGCCCAGTCTCCTTTTCTAGAGGGCAGCATGGCCAACACGGCCCCACTTTCCAGAAACATCTCTAATGGAGAATTAAACAGGTCTACCTCATTCACAAGGCCAAAAATATCTAGCAAGTAAGCCAAGTCATGAATAAATTCCTCTTTCTCTGTTGTGTGTGTTTTCCTTTACTTTCAAAGGAAAAAAATAGTAGAACTTCAAGTACTCCAAGACCCGCCGTTCGCAGAGCCAGCAAACTCCTGGGCAGTAGAAGTCGCTCTGCGTTCTGCTCCATTTCATACCGAAACCTCCTGAGGAGGCAGTAACCCAAGGCCCCAGCGCCGATGAAACTGCAGGCTTTCAAAGCAGGCTTTCAGAACCATCGCAGCCTTTGACATCAACACACACTGGCACTGAACAGCCCAGCCACAGGGGCAGGTGGGCCTTCTTGCTTCATCAAAGCTACAAAACCAGATGTGTTGCCAGACAAAGCAGATGCTTCATCCATACACAGATAGCCTTGACATTCCTTTCAGTCAAAATTTAGCTTGGCAAGGGAACTGTTTGCCATTTGTGAAGACTTGGAAGTTTCTCAAAGAGGTCTGCAATATAAGAATTCTTCTTGGATGCTGACCACACGCAGGTAAAAGGCTGCAACAGGAGCTGGCTGCTCTGAGACTATCATCAGCAGTTTGTGTGATGAATTTCAAAGAAAACAAAAACAAAACATGGCAAAGTTATGGATTTCTTCCGTGACCTACTTAAAAATACCAGAAGATGGGTCAGCTATTCTAGAAATGATATCATCTGACACAAGAACTGCTTTAATCTCCTTCCTCTGCCCTGAGCCACAGCTCAGATCAGCCAGGTCCAGGTTATGCAGCTCCACCCGGCTCTCTCCTGTCACCCTGACTTCTCTTGCATGGCAATGCAATAAGCAGTCCTGAAGGGTATTTCAAAACAAGGCTTTTGTGTTGCAGTAAGTCTGAGTTTTGGAGAATGTCCAGCCTTTCCAAGGCAAGACTTCTTCTCCCCCAGAAGGTCTCCGCTCACCCAGGCACCTTTGGAGGTGGGCGCTCCACCCCTTTAGAAGTGTCACGTGATCACTGACAAGGGTCCCATCCCTGTAGCCTCCACCTCTGGTTATGAAAGGAAGACCAAAGAATCTAAGCTTCACTGATCTCTTTTGGTTTGACTTTTTTTTTTTTCACTTAAGCTAGGATCATTGCTAACACAAACAGACATACAATACAGTAATCAAAAGGTAAAATACACTTTCATAAATTCCTTTCAAAGGAAAAATATTAGGTAACATAACATAGTTGGCTTAAAGCTCAACATTCAGAAAACGAAGATCATGGCATCTGGTCCCATCACTTCATGGGAAATAGATGGGGAAACAGTGGAAACAGTGTCAGACTTTATTTTGGGGGGGCTCCAAAATCACTGCAGATGGTGACTGCAGCCATGAAATTAAAAGACACTTACTCCTTGGAAGAAAAGTTATGACCAACCTAGATAGCATATTCAAAAGCAGAGACATTACTTTGCAAACAAAGGTCCGTCTAGTCAAAGCTATGGTTTTTCCAGTGGTCATGTATGGATGTGAGAGTTGGACTGGGAAGAAAGCTGAGCGCCGAAGAATTGATGCTTTTGAACTGTGGTGTTGGAGAAGACTCTTGAGAGTCCCTTGGAATGCAAGGAGATCCAACCAGTCCATTCTGAAGGAGATCAGCCCTGGGATTTCTTTGGAAGGAATGATGCTGAAGCTGAAACTCCAGTACTTTGGCCACCTCATGCAAAGAGTTGACTCATTGGAAAAGACTCTGATGCTGGGAGGGATTGGCGGCAGGAGGAGAAGGGGACGACAGAGGATGAGATGGCTGGATGGCATCACGGACTCGATGGACGTGAGTCTGAGTGAACTCTGGGAGTTGGTGATGGACAGGGAGGCCCGGCGTGCTACGATTCATGGGGTCACGAAGAGTCGGACACGACTGAGCAACTGAACTGAACTGAACATAGTGACAATGAAAACTGTCATTACCCAGACGCACACATCCCAGGCCAACCTACACACTTTTGGAGTAGAATGATACCTTAATATGATTTGAGAAAAATATCTGTTTTCTGCAGAAGACAATTTTTAAAATAAAAAATAATTTTCAAAATAAAGAAAGAGAGTTTTGATTCTGTTTGTGACAAAGTAAGGGCTTCCCATGTGGCTCAGTGGTCAAGAATCTGTTTGTCAAGGCAGGAGATGCAGGTTCGACTCCTGGATTGAAAAGATCCCCTGGAGTGTGAAATGGCAAGCCATTTCAGTATTCCTGACTAAAAAAATCCCATGGACAGAGGAGCCTGGTGGGCTGTAGTCCATGGGGTTGCAAAGTCAAACAGGCTGAGCACAGAAGCACTTTTATTTCTTCTTTTCATGACAAAGTAACTACTATCAGATTAACCAGGCTCCTCTGTCCATGGGATTTTCGAGGCAATAGTACTGGAGTGGATTGCCATTTCCTTCTCCAAGATTAAGCATAAAAATTGGATAAAATAATAGCAACAAAATCATGGCTATGTAACCATCTCAGAGAGCAACCAAAGCAGCTAGGATTTGAGGACCCAAGATCCCAGAAGGAAGGGAAATGCCCTGAGGGGAGCTCTGTATTAACTTATTGCATCCTCTGATGATACCAAGTATCAACAAAGGTGCGGAACAACTAGACTCCTCCCACTGATGGGAATGTGCAACACTTTTGAAAACAGTTTGACAGTGCCTAGTAAGTGAACATATGCATTCCTTATGACCAAGCAATTCCAGTTCTGGAAATTATATTCGAGAGAGAGGGTGTTTATTTCCAGTGAAAGACAACTTCAAGGATCTTTTGCGGTAGCACTATTCATAAAAGCCCCAACCTGGAAACAACCAGGAAAGGACAAATAAAGATCCATCAACACTGAAAAGGACAAATAAAAGTAAATCTATACCTAAATGGATGAAATATGATACAAAAATGAAAAAGGATAAAGCTCCTGTTACAACATGATAAATCTCATACATGTAATGTCAAGTAAAAACAGACAAAAAGTATACACAATACATCAATCTTTAAGGAAATCAACCCAGAATATTCACTGGAAGGACTGATTCTGAAGCTGAAGATCCAGTTCTCTGGCCACCTGCTGTGAAGAGCCAACTCACTGGAGAAAGACCTTGATGTGGAGAAAGACTGAAGGCAGGAGGAGAAGGGGATGACAGAGGATGAGATGACTGGATGGCATCACTGACTCGATGGACATGAGTTGGAGCAAACTCCAGGAGATGGTGAAGGACAGGGAAGCCTGGCCTGCTGCGGTCCATGGGGTTACAGTCAGACACGACTGAGCGACTAAAGGACAACAAATACACAATATGCTTCCATTTATATAAAATTCAAAAATAGACGTAGGGCTTCCCCGGCGGTCCAGGGGTTAAGACTCCATGCTCCCAATGCAGGGGGGCACAGGTTTGATGCCTAGTCAGGGAACTAAGATCCCACATGCTGCATGGTGTGGCCAAATAAATAAACAAATTTTTTAGAAAAACCAAAACAGGCCAACTACTGGTAGTGACAGAAGTTAGAATAGTGACCATAACTTGGGTCTGGAGGTAGGCTTCTGGGGCGCTTTCACGTTTTGTATCTTAATCCAGCGGCAGCTACATAGTTTGCTACTTTGTAAAAATGCACTGAGCGGCACCTCTCAGACTTGTGCATTTTATGTACTTCTAAAAATCTCTTTAAAAGATAACTGACTGGACTTCCCTGGTAGTGCAGTGGTAAAGAATCTGCTTGCCAATGCAGGGCACATGGATTCAGTCCCTGGTCTGAGAAAATCCCACTTGCGTGGAGCAACTAAGCCCGAGCTCTGCGACTACCGAAACCCAAGTGCTCTAGAGCCTGTGCTCTGAAACAAGAGATGCCACAGCAGTAAGAAGCCTACACACTGCAACCAGGAGTAGTCCATGCACGCAACTAGAGAAAGCCCCCTAACAGCAACGTAGACCCACCAAGTGAAAAATAAATAAAATTTTTTAAATAAAATGGACTTTAAAGTGAAGAGGAACTAAAAAGCCTCTTGATGAAAGTGAAAGAGGAGAGTGAAAAAGTTGCCTTAAAGCTCAACATTCAGAAAACGAAGATCATGGCATCCGGTCCCATCACTTCATGGGAAATAGATGGGGAAACAGTGGAAACAGTGTCAGACTTTATTTTGGGGGGCTCCAAAATCACTGCAGATGGTGACTGCAGCCATGAAATTAAAAGACGCTTACTCCTTGGAAGACAAGTTATGATCAACCTAGATAGCATATTCAAAAGCAGAGACATTACTTTGCCGACTAAGGTCTGTCTAGTCAAGGCTATGGTTTTTCCAGTAGTCATGCCAAAGAATTGATGCTTTTGAACTGTGGTGTTGGAGAAGACTCTTGAGAGTCCCTTGGACTGCAAGGAGATCCAACCAGTCCATTCTGAAGGAGATCAGCCCTGGGATTTCTTTGGAAGGAATGATGCTGAAGCTGAAACTCCAGTACTTTGGCCACCTCATGCGAAGAGTTGACTCACTGGAAAAGACTTTGATGCTGGGAGGGACTGGGGACAGGAGGAGAGGGGGACGACAGAGGATGAGATGGCTGGATGGCATCACTGACTCGATGGACATGGGTCTGGGTGAACTCCGGGAGTTGGTGATGGACAGGGAGGCCTGGCATGCTGCGATTCATGGGGTCACAAAGAGTTGGACACGACTGAGCGACTGAAATGAACTGAACTGAACTGAACAGGTAATTATTTAATGCAAATACAAGAACAATGTCTTGAGACTATTACATATGTAGAAGTAAAATGCGTGACAATACTACAAAGAACGGGAGAGAAGTAAATAGAAGTACACTATTGTAAAATTCTTATGCGTGAGTCCGACTCTTTATGACCCCATGGATTGTAGCCCACCAGGCTCCTCTGTCCATGGGATTCTCTAGGCAAGAGTACTGGAGTGGGTAGCCATTCCCTTTTTCAGGGAATCTTCCTGACCAGGGATCAAACCTGGATCTCTTCCATTGCAGGCAGATTCTTTACAGTCTGAGCCACGAGGAAAGCCTGAAGTTCTTATATATGAAATGATATATTATCGCTTGAAAGTGAACAGTTTTATGTTAAAGATGTATATTATACACCCTAAACCAACCACTAAAATAAATTATAGTTAGCCAATAAAAGAGATTGTAGTCCATGGGGTTGCAAAGAGTCTGACATGACTGAGCGAGTGAACTGAACTGAATAAAAGAGAGTAAGTGAAATCATGGAATATGTTCAATTACTTAAAAAGAAATCAGAAGAAAAGGAAGAATAGATTTAAATCCAAGCATATCAATAATCACATTTAATATAGTCTAAGTACCCAAATAAAAGGCAGGCGTGGTCAGACTGGATAAAAAAGCAGTACTCAATTATACGCTTCTCACAACAAATGCACTTTAAATATAAAGGCACAATAGGTTGAAAATAACAAGATTAAAAGTATACATCATGCTCTCTTAGTCTGTTCAGGGTGTTATAACAAAAATACCACAAATAGAATGGCTTATAAATAAGAAATTTATTTCTCACAGTTCTGAAGGCCGGGAAGTCCAATTTTAAGTTGATTGAGATTTATGTTATGGCATAAAATATAGTTAGTCTTGATAAAGTTCTGAGTGAATGGGGGAAAAAAAGGTGTATTCTGCAGCTTCTGCATAGAGCAGCCTACGAATGTAACTGAGGTAAGTGGGTTAATAGTATTATTGAAGTCATCTATTTCTAACTGATTTTCTACTTGTTTGTTCTCTTGATTACTGACAGAGAGGAGAGGATATGCTGGTACACCCGGTGTCTGGTAAGGGCCCACTCACTTCCTGGCTCACAGACCGCCTTTCCACTGTGTCCTTACATGCTGGCGAGGATAAGCTAGCTCTCTGGGGTCTCTTTTAGTAGGGCACTAATGCCAGTCGTCAGGGATCCGCCCAAAGGCCCCAGGTTCTAATTCCATCATCATGGGCGTGCGAATTTCAACATGTGAATTTGGGAGGTTCAGTCAGACCCATGGCACATGCTAACACTGGTCAAGAGAAAGACGGCTATATTATCAAACAAAGTGGAT